>NW_028277642.1:0-300000 GCF_059751315.1 Micrasema longulum | reverse complement strand
AAATTTACGTAATGCTCATTTAATTTCATTGTTCTTGCCTGAAGTACCATTGTACAAAAGTTAAAATATAATATTATTGTGGCTACTTGCTACTTTAGCTACTTGATTGTTATTCTTAATTTGTGGATGTAAGTACAGTAAAACTCCAACTTTCTGGATTAATGAGCGCCCGATGTTATCACATAAATACTTGCCTAAACATGTCCGGCAAAGTTTATTGTTTTCAGTAGAAAACGCGCTCGTTGCCAGCGCTCTTTTCTATTTGTTATTATAATATCTCCTTTATTTTTTATTTCCTGATAACGATCTGGATATTTGGCAATTCTAATGACTGGAGTTTGGATAAGCGGAGTTCTACTTTATCTCTCTTTTATTTCTGTAATAAGTTACGATGAACTTCCACCAAGAATTTTCACAAAAAAAATTGAAAATGGAAATTGTAAAAGAACTTACATCTCAACTCGTTCCACCTTTATGCCCCAAGCGTCGGTAGCTTCGTCCAAGGCAGCTTGCATGGTACCGGAGATGGTCTCCCTCTCGCTAAGGATCTCATGGAGCGGTCTAGTGCCCATGGTATTCCTCAATGTGGTCTGAGCTAACAGTCTGGTGGAATGGTGGGCATTTTCCACATTGGCGATGGACACCGTAGCGTTAGAGACACGATAGTACACCACTGCATCTACTGATACGGTAACACTATCCTTGGTCAGAACCTGGAAAAGATTTTCCAATAGTATCTCATAATCAACATATCACAACAGAGATGAAGAACATTTTAGAGAAAGTAATATAGAAGTCTATGCATCTACAGAGCTTATGACCTGTCATTGGCTGGATAAATAAAGATTTCAGCTCTTTAACTTCACAAACATCAACAGATGAAAGAATTGAAGCGATATAGATGTTCAAATATGGGCAGAATAGTGAATGTTTCACAGTGTGTAAAATGGCCACTTAAACCAGCCAATGACAGGTCATAAGCCCTGTAGATGCCTAGACTTCTATATTACCTTCTCTAACATGTTCTTCATCTCTGTTGTAATATGTTAATATTAACAGTTCCCCAGGGAGTTGAATCCAGTCCTTGCCTACGAAAATTTGGCCAAACTTGAAATATTATTGATATTTTATAATATTTAGTCATAATTTTGAAACTGCTAATTATGAGTTGTATATTACTTAAGACACCACTTAGTAATTTAAATTATTTATTGATTTATTTTATGACTACACTAACTAGACAAGACGTAACATGACTTGACCTTATTATATCGTGGGGCAAATACTACAGCTAGGTAAATTCAAAATAAGCATTTGTGCGTTACCAACTAAAAACTTTTTTTTTAGTCTCCTCCTACAAATAGAAAAGACATGCGTTCAAATTATAATATGATTTGAAAGAATCAAGACTTGTCTATTTACAGCATTTATGGAATAAGATACAAATATGTACTTTGAGCGAGAAACTCGAAAATGCTGATTTTGAAGTTGGCCAGTTGTAGTAATTACCTTTCTTCGTCTTTAGGCATATTTGTGTAAGTATAAAAGTACCGTGTTTATTTACGTATTATACTAAACCCGCTTATATTCAGATACTCACCTCTTGGGGGGGGACATCATAGGTTCTTGTCCTCAAGTCTACCCTTGCATATGCGTCGATGCAAGGAAGAATAAAAAATAAACCTGAAATAAATATGTATTTAAGTATGATGCAAAAACATAAATATCAGCCTTTTAAATGAAAACCCGTTGCTAGTGTCGCGGACTCATGGATCAGAGGTCTGAGGTTCCAGTCTCACTTTACCAAAGATTGATTTCCATTTTCTCATAGTTAATTATTTACAACCCGTTGCAAATGGCCCTTGTTATACCCTATGGTAGTATGTGAAGATCAGTAATAATACTTATTGTAGTTGACTGTGGTTTATTCTAAATGCTTATAATACTGTGGTAAGAGAGCGACTGTTTACTAGGAGAGACAAATCTAGAATGACTTGCCAAGCTGTGTGGGTATGCAGATGACTGTAGATATATTGTTGTCACCAACAATATACCTACATTCCTTACAGCCCTAAAATTGAAGTATTTAGGTAATCAATAATCATATAAATGCAAACGTTTCTTTATAAAATCAAGTTTTAAAAGTAATACTATTGTAAACATTTCTTTTAAAAATATTATTATTTACCAAGTAAAAATTAAAACGTAGAATTACAAAACCCGCCCTGGATGAATTTTTAAAAATCTATAAAATAAGATAAGGTACCGTTAGTAAAAAACCCCATTCCATCGTGTTAAAATATCATAATAAAAAACTTCTTATGTGAGTTGCCAAACCCGCTCCAACTAATAGGTATGTTTATTGTCAGATGTACGTGTATTGTAAAACAATGGTTTTTTATTCATGTTCTTTATTTGGCTAACCAACAGCTACATTCACCATATAAATAAACAACACAAATAGGTAACAAATAAGCCAATTACAGGTTTTCATAAGCAGAATAAGCTTCCAGGGTGGGTTTTGTAACTCTACAATTAAATTATCATAGTAATGAGTGCATCAGACTGGTAACATTTCATATTTAATTTTACGTAATAACACACGTCAATAGTCTGATAAAACCAGCTCGTCTATGAAGAAGTATAAAAATGAAAAATATTATCTGACCTTGCCTAGTAGGTGAAATAATTCGGTGAGAATGTCACCCGCATTAATAAAGGTTTCATCTCTTTAACTTCACAAACATCAACAGGTGTAAGAATGGAAGGAATGTAGATGTTCAAACATAGGCAGCATGGTGAATGTTACGCAGTGTGTAAAGTGGCCATTTAAACCAGCCAATGCCAATGCCTAGAATTCCGTATTCCTTTTTATATTAATTTGACACGCCTAATAATAAATGCAGGCTCTAATTGGAATACAACTAAAATGACATTGTATACCTAGCTGTCGCGATGTCTGAGACGGCGCCGGCGGTACCTTCGGCCGTTGCGCAACGAAGTTTCTTGCCCGCGAGGGGCCGAAACCATCCGAAATGTTGAGGAGATTTGAGGCACAGCTCGGGGAGGAGACACTTAAGAATATACAAGTGTAAGAATATACAAGCGATTTTCGAAAGGGCGAGAAACTGCCGAAAATGAAAGTCACACCGTGGACCGAGACCAGCGTGACAGACGAGAACATTCGCGCTGTTAGGCGACTTCTTGAGGACGACCGACGGTTAACAGTAACTAAAATTGCTTCTCAAGCGTCGAAGTGTAAATGATGAGTACTGCAGCCAGCTGCTATCCGAGACTAAACAGGAAAATCGTCGGAAAAGGCGCGACTTTCTGATAGGAAACGTTATCCTGTTCCATGACAACTCTTCAAGTTTTTGCCGAGTGAGGGCAGAATTGTCCTGGGCTACACTAGGAACACTCTCCCCATAGTCAGGTTCAAATATTTCATGTCAACTAGGTCGGAAATCGAACCCGCGACCTTTTTGCGTGGTAGGCAAACGCGCCGACCACGAGGCCGACAATTTACGATAACGGGATAAAGAAATTACCGATCCGTTGAGAAAATTGCGTTTTAAAATCAGGAAATTATGTAACTTCCAGTGTTTGTATTTCTATACTTTTTCAATAAACCATTAAAAAATAATTCCGGTTTATATTTGATTCACCCTCGTATATTAAAAATACTTTTGCTCAGCTCTAGCTTTAGTTCTACGCGAAGCACTGCGGGCCGTAAGACTATTGACTATTGACACGTGTTTGCTTGTCGTGGGTCATTATTGAATTCCCCCAATAGCCGTCGTTAGTATAAACCATTCACGCAAATTTGAAAAAAGAAAACCATACATTTAATACTTTTGTATTCAAACCAAACAGGTACCCATATCGTTTTACGTACCCAGTACCTACGTCATATTCCATCAGTCATAAATTATTAATTAAATTAATATTCGATGGCATAATTCATCATTTCCTTATCCGCACTAAGTGGTGCACAGGGAACTGGATTGGAACTGCAATTGCAGCGTATCTTGATCATTTTTCTTACGTGGAGGGTAATGCTATCAGTTTTTCGCTTCAGGGCCGCTATCTTCATCGATATAATATAGTATTATGTACGAAAGTGTGTATATTTGTAAGAAAATTCAAAGTAACTTCGTCGGTAACCGGTAATTGAACATGTTTAGACAAAAAAATGTAAACATAATATTTTTTCATACAGAAAACTTAATTTTATCTACAAAGTATAATTAAGTTTTCTGCATGAAAAGCAGAATATGCATACATTTTTTTCTTCTAAACATGTTCAATTATAGGTCACCGACAAGATACTTTAAATGTGCATGCAAATATATTCATTTTCGTACACAAATATTGGTTTTTCTTTAAAGACAGTCGAAGATAACTCCGTTAACTTCCCATTGTAATCGGGGCCCAGGTGCAGTCCACGAATCATGAAATATTGCAGTGTTGGGCCGGCACCTTTAAAACGAATATTTCTCGTCCACTAGAAATCGAACCTGAGAACTCAAACATGGTAGGCGAACGCGCCAACCATTAGGAGGCGGACTTATCTCTACTGGATTTCGTTTTTCAGGATTTTTATCTGAGAGGAGTCGTCGAGCCGAAACCACTCATCCAGGATTCTGATTCTATTTCACACACGGAACTGTATTCTTAATCTGTCCGGACACGGAATGAAATTTTCTATGGCATAGTTACAGTTAACAATGGAGTCCCGGTTCCCACCCTTATGTACGGGAGCGAAGTATGGAATCGGAATAACGAAGATGAAAGTAGGCCGAATGGTGTTGAAATACGAATGGAAGGTATTGTAAAACCATGTATAGGTCGATTATTAAGTGATGGCGCATTCGCAAAACTCACACACGTGCATTTTAAATGTACAGCATGTTGATTAAAATAGTTGATATTTAAATTCAACAAAATTTGCTATTTTTTTAATCTCCGCTGGATTAGAAGGTTGTATATATAAAAAAAAATAACTAAGAAAACGTAATATATTTATTTATTTTTATACGAGTAGGTACATTTTTAAATTATTTTTTTATTAAAAAAGGAATAACTCGCTCAGCCTCTATTTCAAAGGTTTGGCTTCAGGTAAAAAAGAGAGGATATGGAAAGAAGCAATGAAAAATACACCACAACCAACACCCCAAAAAAATCGTTCTTGGATTTCTTTCTTGCAACTGGCGGGAATCGAACCCACGACGCCAGTCTCACAGTTAGCCGTCTAACCAACTGCGCTACGGCGCCTGTTTTGTGTTCATCATGATAAAAATTAATGCAGTTTAAATTAAACGATAAGTCCGCTGTACTTACCTATTACCAACACTGTTTTTTATATTTTGTTTTATGTAATTTTATTCATTTAAATGGGTGAAAAAACCCATAATAATAGTTGGAAAATAGGTATTTGGCAAACTTACAATATGGGTATCATAATATTATGTATGTGTAAATATGTTTTTATAATAAAAGTTTACAACCAACAAAGAGTAATAATTCTTTAGAGAAACCCTTAAGCTCTATTGCATAGAACAAAAGCGTTAAAAAAAATTGGTTTGGTTTTAATTTGGTTTTTAGTTTAACAACAAACGTGTAACAGATGGTTTCGGTAAGCGCTGGGCAATAATTTTCAACCCAAGTACCTACGACCAGTTGTGTTGTAATATGTAGCTAACTTTCTGGTCAATAATCATAGAACGGTTTTTCGCCACATGAGCGACTCAGTTGGGCCAGTACTATTTTCTTTTTGAATAAAACTCCCGTTGGTCCCTTTTTCTCTTATGTCACTCAAATTACATACATTAATATTATTATTATAAATCAAATTTCTCTTTTGAAATTTGTACTACTACTAAAATCGCTTTAATGAAATTTTATCGACTTCTCTTGGTTTAAAATTTTCTGCTTATATTGCTTTTTCAAATTTTAAAGATTACTTGCTGTACTTGTTATTCTTTCTTTATTCTTTCTTTTTTCTCTGCTGCATTGGCATGTTTTTATACTTTTAAACTACTTTTAATTACTTATATTATATATGTATATAAAATCAATATATTGCTGCTCTTACTTTAATGTGCCATTAATTTTGAAGATGTTTTTTAAATTGACTTAAATTTATCGTCTTATATTTCACTTAAAGATTCTTCTCATCGTTTCTTTGAATCCCTTAAAATAAATATGTGTATATTTATGTTTTTCCTTTTTTTAAAAAAAAAAAATTTTTTTTACTATTTTATTTTATTTTTACATCTGAGCATGTTTTTTATTCTTTATTTTAATTCTTAATTTTTAATTACTCTTACAAATTTTCTTAACTTTTAATATTGTTTCCATTTGTAAATACTCACTACAAACTACAAACTTTAAAATATATTTTTTTTACTTGAATTTTAATTTTTAAACAACTTTCATTTATGTTTGTCTTTTTCCTTCTCTTTTTTATACTTTCATAATTAACCTTACATACTCGTATAATTGCTTTATAATATGAAAACTTCATTGGTCCATTAGAGTTGAGTTTAATTGTGTAAAATATTAAACTTTGTAACTGTACTGTATGTTCCTAAATAAAAGAAAATAAATAAAAAATAAAAGAAGTTTTCAGAAATATCGTCGATGCGCCATGGAATCCGGCTTTATGCATTAATTTTATTTTACTAAACACGTTTTTTCTGCCAAAAAAATATTTTTTACCACAATTAAAATGAAAACATATTTTTTTTCATAAACGTACTACAATTGAGTAATCACAAAAAAAATGTTCTCCGATAATTTTATTAAAATCTGTGATGTTTTTTGTTTCTCCTGAACATTTTTATGAAAAACATGCCCGATTTCAAAGGCGCAACGGGTTAAAAAATAAACAAAGTAATAATATTGATGTAATTGAAAGATAATAGCATATTTATGGAAGAAGAAAAAAAACAGCGCGTCTACATGAGTAGATTAGGTAAATGAGAAAGTACATTTATATACTAGTGTTTTGAATTAACCTGAAAACCTTAATACCTAAATGTGTAACGCGCCAGATCTCCCTAACAGACCAGTATGAAAAGTACACAAATGTCGAGATCCGTGCATTATGACATAAGGCTGAGACAAGCATTATCGACAAAATCAAGAAAGGAGTGTTGCGTTGGTTTGGAAATGTAGAGCGAACGGACAGCGTGAAAGGATTTACGGCGCGAATGTTGATGGATGCAAAAAACGAGTAAGCGAGAAAGACATGAAATAATTCATTATTATGTTTATTAAATTACATATACCACCATATACAGGGTATTCTTAAAACCCAGTCACATCCGAAACCACGATGATCAGTATGGGTAAGAAGACATATTAGCATATTAAAAAAATATTTGAAACAAAAAAATTAAAAAAAAAAAAAAAAAAAAAAAAACAAATGGTTGCTTACTTCTGCAGGGGAGAAGTGAGAAGAGCGCGGCGCTGTATCAGACTCCCCCCTCCCCCCCTCCTTGCTACTCCCCCGCAGAAGCAGGAAACCATTTGCTTTTTTTGATATTTTATTTTTTAAAATTTTTTTTCGTTCTAAAAAAATATTTTAATGTGCCAATATGTCTTCTTGCTGATACTGATCATCGTGGTTTCGGATGTGACAAGGTTTGATGAACACCCTGTGTGTAGATGTGTGTTACTATTATTACTTTATTGTATTATTTTGTATTTATTTTTACTATCAATTAATTACCCAATTGAATTGTAAAATTACTATAAATTATTGATAACATGTTGCCATGTATTATTATATAATTTTTCTACATTCCATTTTTTGACATGTGTAAATTTTTACTATTTATATTTTTCTATTATTATTTTGTATATTGTTTTGATTATTTTGTTTATTGTTTAATATGTTTATAAATGTTTTTGATTTATATATAGAAGAGTCCCGACTTAACACGGAATTTTCTAACAAGTCGGGACATAAAAAAATATAATTGTGCTCTATGATAAAATACCTATTTAAAACATAAAATATGTAGAAATGTATATTTTTGCTTCTTTATCTGAAAGTGAGTATCTGAAATAACGTATGTTTGTGTTTAAGTGGAACAGAATATGCGGGGGAAAAGTTTACCTGGTCCCTTGGCACCTCCAGGCAACAACCTTCCTAGGCGGAATATAACCGCCCTCTCGTATTCTTGCACCACCTGTCAAATCACACATTAACATTAACATTAAAGTCTTGAAATGTCTCGCTATACAGTTGTGTCTTTCGGAGAATATCGATCGACATCGAGTGATGAATTCACTATGGCCCCTTTAACTCGCACGTACCGCGTATACGGTTAGTCATTATGCGCTTTTTACTCTTCAATAAATACACAATAATTTCATTGAGACGGCTGTGCCTTTTTTTTTAACAAGTTGTATTATCGTGGTTTTATTTTTGAGACCCAAATAACCAAATTATTTTATGTAAATCGATTCCTATTTGAAGTTTTATGTCTTCTATTGAAGAGAACGTCAGTTCACATGGGTAAGATGATGCAAATGCCGCTAATAATTTCAAATCTTGCTTTACCAGGGCCTCGACTATGATGGGAAGATAAAGAGGTCATACCTTCACCTTGACGGTATAGTTGAAGATAAATTCCCTCTAGCGATTATAAAGATATACTACCGACCCCCCCCCCTTCAAGTTTTGGGTAGGTACATCGATATGAATCAAGGTGAAGCGTACGTCACGGTACACATATCTACGATCTAAAATGACATAGCTTCAGTATGACGTCATAGTTGAAGATAAATGTCTCCTGACCGACTACAAAGGTATAGTACCGATACCACCATCAAGTATTGATGTAAGTTCATCATTTTATACCGACGGGTCTAGAACCCCTCGATACGTTTATCTACGTATTAAAAGTGTCAAAAATGTTGTTCCACCTAGCAATTTTTCCTTTAATCATGATTTATTAAATTTTTTAATTGTTTTGAGGTTGGCACTTTTTTTCTTAAAAACCTATTCAAAATATGAGAGAGAAATAAGTAAGTTTTGAAGTCGAATTAAATTCCGACATAACTATCACTTTAATAAAACGAACGCCTAGATGTGAAAATAATAGCGCTAGGTTCTGTCCTATTAACAAATAAGAGTATCTAGGCGTCAGACATAGATTATATGCGTCAGAAAGTTCTACTCTAAAAAAATTTTTTAGTTATTATATTTTTTCCATCTGTTTTACTATCTTTTCGAGTGTATGTATCGAGACGTTATAGGAGCTGGCTTTGTAGTCGATCGGTAGATACATACAGACGATCGTTAAGCGTACCGTCCAGGTGATTTCCAAAAGTCATGCAAAATTCATGTTCAAGCGAGCATTTTTTGCTTGAATTGGGATTTATTGGAGATTATAATCGCTTTGAAGTGTGCATTTTTTATTACAGAAGCCTATTTAAACTAAAAATGAGATCTATTTTAAATGTAAATGACGTAAGGAACGCGGACTAATTGTTTGCGGTCATTCCATTAACTTGTTTCGATCATATGATGTCGATGTGACGAGTAGGTAGAACATACCGAGGTATGATACAGTATACCGTCTCGATATATACAGATGAAGATAGCGTTCATAATCGAGGCACAGGTGAAGTGAACTACCTGACTTTATAAATGTGAAGTAAACTTGTTGCTAATATTACATTCCTGCAAACAGTATAACCTAAAAATATTTTTTCCTGGTACTTTATGTACATACAAAACACATGTTAATTGAAAATTTCTAATCGGTTTAGTTATTTTTTTTAAATGCAAAAAACTTATAGAGTTTTTCAGTAGGTTCACTTCACTTGCAATAGGGTCCTGGGGGATCGCCAGAATTTTCATAACTCGCTAAGGGGTCGCTTATTGAAAAAGGTTGAAAAACACTGCACTAAGCTACGGTACAGTGTGGCCCTTTTCACACATGCCACGCAAATCCATCCGGCCCGGTAATATTACCGCGTTCATCCTACAAACGCATACACAACGTGTTACGTGAACCTAGTAAAATTACCGGGCCGGGTGGATTGGCGTGGCATGTGTAAAGAGGGCCTATGAAAGCTCCGCATCAGTACACTTAATTTTTCATGATGATCCGATGATAAATTTTACGCACATTAGCCAATCCAGGGACAGTTAAATGTCGCAGTGCAAAACTGTTTAAAAAAACTAAAATTCGGCTTTGACAGGTATCGAACCTGGGACCTCAAGCGTGGCAGTGAATTCACCAACCACTACACTATGAGGCGTACCTACCTCCACTCGATTTCTCCAATCAGAATTTTTGCCTGAAATTAGCCATCGAGTCACAATAGCTCGATCAGGGTACTGATTCTATTTTACACAGAACTGTATTGATTATCAGGTGGAAGAATTCAATAAATATGGATGTTCGAATATAAGTAGAATAGCAAATGTTATACAATGCGTTAAATCATAATTTAAACCTGCCAAC
The DNA here is from genome assembly GCF_059751315.1 of Micrasema longulum. Taxonomy (NCBI): domain Eukaryota; kingdom Metazoa; phylum Arthropoda; class Insecta; order Trichoptera; family Brachycentridae; genus Micrasema; species Micrasema longulum. The sequence continues at coordinate 289,513 of NW_028277642.1, read as the reverse complement.
GTTAGGCATGAGCCTTTTATACTTATTTAAACTTCTATTACCCCTTTTAAACAAGTTCTTCATCATTGTTGAAATAACCAAGAGATGCAAACATTTATATAAAGATAAGGTCTCCAAGTACCCTAGGAAGAAGATATTATAAAATAAAACGCTGTTACATCTATGGCTAATTTCACACCAGTCATACAAATCCACACGACACGGAAAAAATTGGGTAGGTTGATTTTCGTTGTATAATTTTTTGTTTTTTTTTCACTACTTCTTGAAGTTTCTTAGTAAAAAAATAACCTTAGTAAAAATCATGCAATAAGAAATCGAGTGGAGTTTAATTAGCCTCATAGTGTACTAGTTAGTGCGTTTGCCTTCTGTTATATATGTAACAATCTCAAATAAAAAGACAGTAAAAACATCGTGTGGATTTTTATGATTGTCTTAAATAAGACTATGTAACTTTCATAGTTCGCAATATATTTAAAATATTATAGATAAAATACCAGATTTGTCGCCAAATAATTAAAATACATATGCGCGTAATTTAAAAATGCTCTTATAAAGAAGTTCAGCCCTAAAGGAAATTGGATATAAAAAATGTTTTCTTACGCGCTGTAAAAAATAGAGCCTCATATTATACGGCAAAGTTTCTTGAAAATATGTGAAAAAAATAATAAAACAAACTCTTTTGAACGACGTCACTACTTCTCTCGAATTAAAAAACTTCAACCAGCCAATGACAGGTCATACGCCCTGTAAATGCCTTGACTTCCATATTCCCTTCTCAAAAATGTTCTCCGCCCCTTTTGGAATTTGTTAATTTATATTACATGTATTGAAATCTATTTTATGAAATACATGAATCCAGATTCCTCCAATTAAGGTTTTTATTCTTATTTTGGCTCTCTTGTAACATTCGTTAATTGTGAGCCCGTTCTTGCCGTGTACCCATAATTTATTTATTTATGCTTTATTTAAGTAGTTCATAACATCTTAAGAACTAACATAAAACATTACTTAGTAGTTTTTTTCAAATTAATTAAAAATATTTCGATGTTTTTTTTTCTTTTATTTTTTCAGGTTATTCAATGTGCTCAACTTCAATGAAACGAATGAACATGAATGAATTTATGATTTTCAGGCATAGTGTACGGTATGTGTTATGGTATCGCTTGTCGCAATTATCATTTGCATAATAAAATAGCAATATCCAATCAGCATAGTACGTAGGAAATAAATATCGCAATTTAAAATACTTACTTTGAGACATACGAATAGGGAAAACGGCATGGTTAAGAAAACCAGTAAACACGAAAAACCAGTCAAGATTTTTCCACATAGTTTAGAATCGTCCATTGTATCAGCTGGAAATAAAAGATGCATTAATAAAGGGCGTAAATTTTCGCGATCGTCATCATCATATCTCTTTCCGCACCCAGTGGTGCGTAGGGTACTGCATCAGTGGACCAAATGCAACTAAGTTCGATCATCTGTCACATGAAGGTACGGTGATCAGTTGTACGCTTCAGGTGACAGGCCGGGAGCAAAAAAATATTGCAGTTTAAAAAGCTTTGAAATCAATATTTCACCTCCATCCTGCCAGGAATCGATCCCAGGACTTCAAGAATGGTAGGCGAACGGGCAACCACTACGATTGTCTATTCAGGATTTTTGCCTGAGAGCAGCCATCGAGTCAAAAACTCTCGTCCCGGGTTCTGGTTCTATTCACACAGAACCGTATTCATCATCCGCCTGGACACAAAAATACAGGGGTACTTGTAATGCTCTCGTATGTCCTGTTTTGAAATGTAGTACATGTTTAGTATTGAATACTAAATTTTTAAAATTAAATACAAATAAATAACAAATTTTAAGTTGAAATTGAATTCATTTATGTATAGAATTATTTATAGAATCACTTTGTAAAGCGCACTATATTATATTACGAAAATGGAGCTGAATAAGTTATTCTTATTAATAACAATCCCAATTAGTATTTAAATTGATAAATTTGGTATCGGCCGGATATTTTAAATTGGAAAAAAATCATTATATTTGAATTAATTAAGGAACTGATTGCTAAACCTTCTTCGATGATTATGTCTATTCGGTCGTCAGAAATGTTCCTATCAGCCAATTCCAAAGGCGGAGCAATAGTAGACATTTGTTTTCCCTTGAGAAGGGATTAGCACTTCGGGAAAATATCTGCTGAAGAATCACCTAACGCGCGCCTCTAGCCACCCTCTAGCGACTGAATACTGACCACTAAATTTTCCTAGTGATGTGCATCAACTGTTCGTCATGAAATAATCGATAACCGGCAATGAAATATTTGCCTAGACAAATAAATATTTGTTTAGTATCGGGTTCGAAGGATACATAATATATAACGATTGCATCAAGATATATTATATATAAAAATATATATATTTTGTTGTCCTTTAATAATAAGGAATATTTTTGTATTTTTTTAAATATTTTTAATTTCCTTTTTTAATTACTATAAAAAAAACACCATATTATTTTTTACAGAATATTATATTTTTTCTTTCTTATAAGACTACACAAAAATATTATAACTGTCCATTATTTATTATGGGAGCAAAAATTCATTAACATTTTCTTGGATACCCACAGACCATACCTTTGTGGGATTTTTTTGTTTACTATTTTTACTATTAATATGTATTTCATTGCTATGTAATTATGCTTTATTTTTTTAATACTCTGTGTTATCACTTATGTTTAATCAAGTCAAATCAGCAATTACCACAAAAAATACTGGAGTCAGTTTACTAGTGACCGACCGAAGTTTCGGTTTCGACCAGTTTCAGCCAATTAAACGAGTTTCGGCCACGGTTTCGGTTGCGGACAAAAATTGGCCAAAACTCTCAGCCGAGCCTACGGTCGGGGTATGTCGAATTACATTCGGCTGTATTCGGGTGCATCTTATGGCACCTGACTCTAAGTTCTCTCGAGTTCTAAGATCTTTTGCATTGATATTTTTGTAATTGCTTTATCCATACTTACATACTAATATTATAAATGCGAGAGCGTTTGTTTGTTTGTTTTTGGAGCAACCGGATAGCCGGAGAGGTGCGAAGTAAAATAGGATACTTATTTTTCATCACTAATAAAAAAAAAATCAGTGAAAAAATATACATCAATAATCTTCTTCTTCTTCTTCAGCCTCGTTCTTTCCACTGCTGGATAAAGCCCTCTTCCAAGCGTCTGCATTCCTTCCCATCACCATCAACATAAACATCAATAATGTGCATCCATAGAATTAAGAATAGTCCAGAAGGAGCGTAGAATCATATTCGAATGCATCTGACTGTGTCCAAAAACCCCCTCTTTACCCCACTTTCACCGCGCGCATGTGAGAAGTCGGCGCATAATGTTGCCAGATCGTGAAAAATATAATCATAACACAAATGTAAGATAATTATATTAAAATAAAAAAGCAATTTGCTAATTTACCTAAAATTTTTTTTACACGCGGAAACATTGATTGACAAAACAGAGTAGATAAGTAAAGGGTCATTTAATAAGAGTAATTTAATCAATAAACTTTGAACTTAAAAAATAAAACAAATTTATTTTACATAAAATGGAGATTTTTATGTCATGTTAAATAATATTTAATGTTTTAAAGATATTTTATTTATTTCACATTTTGTAAATAATGTTATTTGTACATTGGCGGGCTTATTGCCAAATGGAAATTTCTTCCAACCAACCAATAAAATAAAAGTTTAATTTTTATCATTCAAGTTACAGAACATATTCAATAGAAAAAAAGTATTAAAAAGCTAAAGATATAAAAAAATAGAAATAAACGTATTTGTTTATAAATTACACGTCGTCAAATGTCTACCACACATGGGAGGGTCCGATGTCTTGCAGGGTACCCGCTGGCACAGCGCGGGTTCAAGCTGTGCAACTCGGTTATAAGCTTAGACTATACCCTGTCTGCGTAATCTATAAGTGTGAAAGCACTACAATTAATGATATGAATCATACACGTATAAAACATGTGAGTCGAGGTCCTGTAAAAATATGTGAAGGTGAATGGGTCATTCACATCGTGGTTAAACATTTCTAAAGGAGTCAAACAGGGATGTGTAATGTCACCATGCTTGTTCAACATGTACATCGATAACTGTATGAAGGAACTGAAAGATGTAATAATGGGAGCAAAAATGAGTGGTATAACTGTTAATTGTCTTCTGTATGCGGATGATGCCGTGCTTCTTGCTAGCAGCTAAGAAGACCTGCAATTCTTGGTAACAAAAGTCTACAATGTATGCAAGAAAAGCGATTTGCTTATGAATATTCATAAATCAAATGTTAAAGTTCTTAGAAGGGATGAAAATATGACTAAATATGAGATCAATGTGAACGGAGATATTCTGAACGAGGTAAAGAATTTGTGTATCTGGGAAGTATGTTTACTAGGGATGGAAAGATCGAGAAATATATTGAAAGGGAGTGAGTGCCGGGTACAGGGTGAACGGTGCACTGAAATCTACTTTAGCAAACAAATGTTTATCGCAGGAGGCTAAACTAGCAGTTCACAATGGAGTTCTGGTGCCAACTCTAATGTATGGGAGCGAAGTATGGAATTGAAAAAATAATGATGAAAGTAGGTTAAATGCTATCGAAATGCGATCCCTCAGCCGAATGTGTGGTAAAACGATGTATGATAGGTGCACAAATGTCGAGATCCGTGAACTATGTAAGACTGAGACATGCATTATCGACAGAATCAAGAAAGGGGCGCTGCGCTGGTTTGGACATGTAGAGCGAATGGACAGTGAAAGAACGGCTAAAAGGATCTACGTTGCGAATGTTGATGGATGCAGAAAACGAGGAAGACCGAGAAGACATGGCACGATCAAGTCCATCAAATACTTGAAGATGAACATGTCAAGAGTAGGAATAATCAGCGTGCGTGCATGAGAAGATGTATGAATGTAAAGGAAGTAAGGTCTGTATGCGAAGACAGAGTGGTATGGCGTTCTATCTTCTCTGCCTATCCCTACGGGGAAACGGCGTGATGGTTTGTTGGTTTGTTTCTTATTTGACGTAATTCCCAACATTTATATTTTAGTATAAATGATTTTCTCATCATTACTGTTATTTTTTATTTACTGATGTTATGTTTCTATCTTACAGTTGCCTTCCTTCGTATATCGTTGTCAATTCTTACTTTTGAAATGCACCGATATAGTACAGATAAAGCAGAATAAGAACAATGGAGACACTCTTAAACCCAGACGTATAGATGTATATACCTAAGCTTAAACCGCTTAAACTATGTAGGAAATTCACATTGACATCATTTAACAATCGGTTGTGAAATAACCATTGAAGAGTGAGAAACGTGTAATCGAATGTTCTTCCTGAAAAACGATTATGCGCACCGCTGTTCTGCGGTCCTCGGGGTTGTAACTTGTAACCGACTTAAATAGAACATATGAAATGTAGGTACACCTAATACGTGACGATAATAACAGTTCAGTGTTTTGCACGTGTACCCGCTTTTAATATTTAATTTTATTCAAGTTGTTCGAAAACAAGTTCCAACTGACAAGAAAATGTAGGTATACAGTTTTTATGAAATATATGAAACTATGAGGGTCATCCACAAAATAAAGTTACTGAAAAATGTTTGTATTGAATTAAAATTCACAGGATAATTCACAATTATACTAAACTATTTTTCAACATAATCACCGTCGAGATCGAGACATGTTTCTAGTCAGCCAGTCTTACTAGTTTTTGTTTGCCACTGTCATAGAAACCTGCCACCAGCTGTTTCTTCGCTGCTTCTTTGACCCCTTGATCATTGGAAAAACGTTTCCCATCAAAAATCGCTTTGAGTTTAGTGAAAAATTGTTTATTTATTCATTTTAAATTACACTTGTTTAAATATTAATGAACTTATTAAGGCTTTTTAATAGGCTCAAGTGTCCGTGTCAAGCCATAATAATTAACAATAAACAATACGTCGTAAAATGAATTAGATTGAATTATAATAACATGTGATGCAATAGAATAACAATCCAGAAAAACAAGGTGTAAGTAAAAAATAATAAAATTTCAAAGAATATTGTGTAAAAAAGATAATCAGATATAAATATAAAAACATAAAATTTTGCAAATTTAGATGTATACATAATCACAGATACAAAATAATAGTATGATTGAATTCAATAGAAAAAGAATATGTATATGTATATATATATATATAAACATAATTGAATTTATAATGCGATATGGTTTCTAGAAACTCACTCTATACTATAGTTAGAACTAGGAGTAATAAATAATAGGTCAAACAAGAGTGAGTACCAAATTAAATTGTACAAAAATACATAATAAAAAAACATAAAAATATCTTAAAAATTTACAATTTTTGCTAATTGCTAATATCGAACTTCAAAAAAATTGACAACCTCGTCCCTATTGATGTGCAGCGACCAATTTCAATTGTTTTTCTTAAATACATTGGCACTTGTGGAGTTCTTTATGGCTGCAGGAAGTTTATTTTTAAAAAAATTGAGGGAGGTAAAGTTTCTTTGAGCTAGCTTTGAGTGAGTGGTAGGGCTAAGGTAATTAATCCTTCCCGTTGATCGCGTCTGTATATTTTGCTGTGTCCTGACTTTATCTACAGATTTCCAGAAGTTCACAAGTGCCTCTTTAACGAACAGTGATAGTGATAGGGTAAGGTGAAAATATGTCACACATAAAGAAAAGTTTGAGAAAATTCAATGGACATTTCTTAGACATCTTAACTGGAGATGCAGGTATACCGATCTCAATTATATGTCTTCCTGCAAAAAACACCACTTGCTTACTTTAGAAGATCGCCGTCTACTGTTGGACATGGGGGTGCTTCATGACATACTCAGTGGACGCCTTGATAGTCCGGCTCTTTTGTCGGAGTTATCATTAAATGTCCCCGGCTACCGCACCCGTCACACGTCGAGCTCTCTATTTCATGTGCCAGCAGTTCGTACGAACTATGCCCAGAACTCTCCACTTATACGTTTTGCTAGTGAATATAATTTGAACTTTCCCCTTATTAATCCATTTGTTTGTAAAAAAATAACATTTAAAATGCGCGTCTTAAAACATACTTTTTTGTCTTATACTTAGTTTCAATAATAAAGTTTTATTTTATTTTATTAAATTTTATCTCTAATTCTTAATATTTTATATATATTTATATTTTTGATACCTGACACCCTCTTTCCAATATAACACCCACACACCCACCCTCTCACTTACTTACACTCACACAAACACACTAGTATGTATTGTACGTGTATTTAATGTATTTCTGTGGATATCTGTCATTGGTTTTATTCTCTGTATATGTTATTTGTTTTATTTTTATTACATGTATTACTGTTGATATCCCCAATAAATAAATAATAAAAAAAAAAAAAAAAAAAACGGTGATAGTCTGAAGGCGCCAAGTCGGGCAAATAGGGTGGGGAGGGGGTGACAATATCCTATCCAAACGATGTCCCCGTGTAACCCGCGCGGTGTGGGGCCTGGCGCTGTCATGCAGGAAGCTTCCTCCCGGGTCTGCGGTTTTGTATGGTTTTTTTAAGGTGTTGCAGTAAAGTTCTGCATTAATGGTTGTCCCTTTAGGCATAAAATCAACCAAAAGAACCCCCCTTACAGTCCCAGAAAACTGATGCCATGAGTTTTCCGGCCGAATGGGTCGTTTTGAACTTATTGGTGGATGGTGAAGATGAATACGCCACTGAAGTGATTGTCTTTTGAATTTTGGAGTATAGTGACAAACACACGTCTCATTCTTCATCACTATAGAGTCTAGAAAAGCTTCTCCTTTCTGTGCAAAGCGATCCGAAAATTCACGCACTGTGATCACCCGATTTTGAAGGTGCTCCGGTGTGAGCATTCTGGACAACCACCTCGCACACAACTTCTTGTGACTATGTTTTTCCGACACAATTTCACCAAGGAGACTTTGAGATATGCCTGGAAAGTATTCGTGAAGGTCGTCAAGCGTCACACGGCGGTCCTTTCGCACATGATCTTCATTTTTTTGCACAAGTTTCCCAGGGACAACTTTAAATTTGCGAGGAGGTGGGGAACCGAGATGCCGCCACTCTTTACTTTGCAGTTTGGTCTCAGGATCGTAGTGATGAACCCATGTTTCATTCATAGTGATATATCGATCACAAAAAGATTTTTTATCCTTTCGAAAGGTGTCCAAAAATTGTCGACAAAAGTCCATTCTAGCGCGCTTCTGAACTGGCAAAAGCATTCGGGGGACCCATCTTGCAGTAATTTTTTTCACCTCCAAAATATTAGATGTTATATTTTGGACTGAGTGATACGAAAAGCCTGTTTCTTCGACAATATGACGCAAAGTAATCCTTCGATCTTGCAAAATTAAATTGTGTACTTTTTGGATGTTTTCTTCAGTAGTAACCTGTATTTCAGGACCTCCGGCATGTTCATCTTCACAGGATTCTCTCCCACACTTAAACTCGCGACACCATCTCTTAACTATGTCATACGATACAGCAAGGTCCTTTAATGTCGCTGTTAAATCGGCATGGATTTCTGTCGGGGTTAACCCCTTTTTCGACAAATACTTAATCTCGCACCTTTGCTCTTTGGGTGTTACCTGTTTTAACCGACCAATACTACTTTAAATCTGCTTTACCTACATGGTCCTTAGCACAGAAATCTACTTTTGCCTACCTGTTTTATCGACAAAACTAGGTTTTGAAAACTAGTAGTAGTATTTTAGTACCTTTCCCCGTAGGGGTAGGCAGAGAGAATGGACCGCCACGCACGTCTATCCTAGCATACAATTCTAACCTCTTCCACATTCATACATCTTGTCATACATGCCCTTCGGTTCTGTCTGCTTTTGACATGACTAGACTTAAGATTTTGGTTTATCTGATCATGCCACGTCTTCCTTGGTCGTCCTCGTCTCACGTTGCCGTTCATTTTCGCCATATATACCTGTTTTACCATTCTTTCGTCGTCCATTCGTTCTACGTGACCAAACCATCTCAGAGACCCTTTCTTAATCTTATCAATTATACTTGACTCAGATTTACACTCTCGCCTGATTTCATCATTCGTAACCCTGTCATACATTGATTTCCCACACATTCGTCTAAGAGATCGCATTTCAACCGCGTTCACTCGGCTTTCATCCTTCCTCTGCCAGTTCCATGCTTCACTTCCATACATTAGTGTTGGGACTAAAACTCCGTTGTGCACTGCCAGTTTAGCTTTGATTGACATATTTTTATTAGCAATTACTGCGCTTAGTGCGCCGTTCATTTTGTTGCCCGCATCCACTCTTCTTTCAACATCTTTTTCTACTCTTCCATCTCTTGAAAACATGCTTCCCAGATACACAAATTCTTCTACTTGCTCGAGACATTCGTTGTTTACATTTATTATGCAGTCAGTAACCTCACTATCCCTTTCAAATACCATCACTTTTGACTTACTTTCGTTCATCGCCAATTCGCTCTCCAGGAATACATCATACATTCTAGAGACTATTTGCTGCAAATCAGCCTTGCTGCTTGCTAACAGAACAGCATCATCAGCATACATATTAAAATGTCTATCGTACAGAAATATATACGAATTCAATAATTATAATTAGGCGATAGTACATTTTTTCAAAATAAACTCTTTGGATAATAGACGACATATTGCTGACCTTATTTTTCTATTTAAGCTTTTAAATGGCATTACTGACTGCCCTAATTCACTTTGTTAAATAATTTCCATGTACCTTTTAAACGTACCCGTCACACCAAATTATTACTGCACCAATGTAAACAATAATGCAGCGAAAAGTTCGTGCATACATAGAATTAGCAACTGGTATAATAATATTATTGGAGCTAATGCGAGTGATTTATTTAACTTGAATAATCATAAATTCAAAAGGGAAATCAGCGACAGCATGCAGGCATTGTCGTCGTGGGTGAGTATTGATGGGTAAATACAATATATCTTTTTCATTTTATTTTAAAATTACAAAGGTTAATTGGTACAAACATTTCATTTACGGTTTTCCAAATTCTATTATTGAATAATATAACCTTATTTATGACATCACCATCATAATTATTCCCTTAAAATTTATTTAAAAAAAATATTTATGATGTTAATTATAAGATCGGAATAATTTTTAGTCTAGTATTAAGTATCTATTATGTTATTAATAAATATATTTTTTTAACTATTTAAAAATATTAAAAAATAATGTTATAGAAATAAAAGTTTAATTAAAAACCTCTTTTCAGCACAAATCACTAAAACACAAATAAACAAAAATACTGATAGTTTACTCTGGACTTGCCACCAGGTCCTTGTGTGTCACTAACGTGAACAAATTAGAAATTAATGTAAATAGAATCGGGCTTAAATTTAAAAGACAAAACATAAAAATAAGAAAAATAATTAAAAACATATATATGTCATCATCATCATCCCTTTCCGCACCCGATGGTGCTAAGGGCACTGCATTGGTACATAAATCGCAGTGTATCTTGATATTTTTGGTTACATGAATGTAAGATGATCGGTCTTACGCTTCAGGTACCAGTCCAGGGACTATTAAATATTCTAGTGTAAAAAGACCTTTTTAAATAAATATTTCATATCAACCATGTCGGGAATCGAACCCGAGATCTCTTGCATGGTAGGCAAACGCGCTGAACACTACACCACGAGGCCGACATTTATATGCATATATATATCTGTATCTCAGAGGCAGACGGATGCAAATCCAAAATTTAATGAAATGACATTTTCGATTTTCGTATCCAGTTTATGATCATGTCCATTGATCTTGAAAAAATGTAAGTCTTATAATGAAAAAAACAATGTATTAAGAAGCTGAACATACAAATGAATATTCTGAATTATTAGAAATCACTTAGAGAAGGTAGATTTTTGTCTATTGTTGAACATTTGACGTTTGGATTTGCATCCGTCTGCCTCTGAGGTACAGATATATATACATATCTTATATATTATTATTCCAAAAATGACTGATTGCGTCTGTCGTGTACGGGCCTGTTTCACACGTATCGCGCAAATTCACTCGCTCCGGTGAAATTAAGGTGGGTGGACACATGTATTATTTTCCAGTTTGGTTCCATCTATTTAGTTTCTACTCGGGAGTAAAAATTTTGCTAAAAGAAATCGAATGGAGATTAGTCGAACTCACGATGTACTGTTTAGTGTTTTTACCTGCCTATTGATAAATGAAATAATTAAAAAAATATATTCATAAATCCAACCTATGTTCTTTCGTTGTTCAGTACAATGTCAATTATGCGATGGTAGAACACGTTCGTCGTTTTGTAAAGGGAATACACATGCGTCCTTAATTGTTTTGTAGAGCGCTCTCTCTTTCATCACCGAACTGGTTCGAGGTAAACGTAAAATATTTTTAGGTTATAAAATCGAAGTTTACTTTCCGTTAGTTTGACGTTTGTTTTCTGTAAACTGTGGTTAGTAAAAGTAACTTTGTAAGTGTTATGTTTCGATTGTTTGGTCTAAATGATAAAGAGATTACAATAATTTACGTAATTTAAGTTTGATTATAATGAAATAGAGAAATAAATTAACGGAAGATACCTACGTTAAAATAGTTTCATTATTGACTCACGACATCAACTATTATGTAAGACCGAAGGATAAGTAGTAGGTATTCATAATGATATATAAAGGCGTATTATAAATAAAATAAGAGGCCTCCGTGGTGTAGTGGTTAAGACGCTTGACTCACGCACGGAAGGTTTTGGGTTTGATTCCCGGTGAGAACACAAAAGTTCAAAATGTGATTTTTCTCAAGCCTGGGTATTCTGTGCTATAATTCACCAGTGTAGTTGGGCCTCCTGACCTATTGTGGTGTAATATTAAACAATAAACAGATGGCAGAAAAAGTAGTTTTTTGAGCAAACAGAAAAAAGTGAGTATTTGGTTTGTTCACTTAAAAGTAGATTGCTTATTTTGGGGACGAATAAATGGTAAAAAAAAATCTAAGGAAAAAATGGAAATGTTTTATAATCAGTAGAATTTCGATAAATTTAAAAGGTATATTTTTTTGCACACTGCACACTCAGGTTTGAGAGAAATCCCATTTAATTTTTGAGTCCTCACCGGGAATCGAACCCGGAACCTACCGTGCGTTAGTCATGCGTCTTAACCACTACACCACGGAGGCCGCCGGTATATTTAATATATAATATATGTTAATTTTATGTGGTTTTGTTAGCATCATTCTGAGTGACTAATTATTATTTTTTAAAAAAGAAAAGTTTATGTTTTTATGATTTACACTAATATTTAAATTCCGGGGGCCATAAATAACTCACTATTAGAAAATCATTTCATTTATCCTGTGGAGATACAAAACATAAGATGCAGCATAACTTTTTTGTTGTCTGTCAATTTCATTTCCCCAATGGGTGAAATTTTATAGTGCCCGAGATTCCTATTAATCAACTAAGGCCCGAAGGGCCGAATATACTAGCAGGCAACAGGCAACAGGCAACAGGCAGACATATAATTATATAATATAGTACATATAATTACGCTGCAACCTCTTTTTCCACGTGGGATATATCCCACACAGTATTGTGTAAAAAAATAACAATGCTAGAGAGGTTTCAGTGCATCAACTCGGGATTTAAAAAACAATATTTAAAAAAATAATAATAATGTAATAATAATCTTCATTATTTGTCATTTAAAAAGAATTACAAAAGCATGGCACATTATACGCTCAGTAAGTAAAAAAGCGATGTAGGGCATTCCAAAAACAAAAAGAATGATTATATTACTATTACTATCTATTCAGTGACTATTACCCATTGTTAAATTCATGTTAATGATTTTTTAATTGTTTTTTTACACCGTGCTGTTTCGAGACCACGTAAAAAGAGGTTTACATGATATATATGGGTATTTATTTTAAAAATTCAACAGCAAAAAATACACTGTTTTAACAATGTTCTTTTGTTGTGGATCTAGCTACTTCACTGGCCCATAGGCATATAACTATTATATAAAATACACATACTATCTAAAGTATTTTGTATATAATACTTACTATCAATGTCCAAGGCTAATGTTGAAGAGTTCGAATATCGTGATGACGGAACTTGCATTCCGATTTGCACCGCCCTTACTATCTTGTCTGACCTACACACAATAAACGTTCATTTTATTATTGTTAATTTATAATAGTTACCGCCATTTTATTATATGCTGCCGAATAACTTATTTTATTGAAGTATATTCCATAAATAAAATAAAAAAATAAATGATACAACTTTGTTTTCAACCATTTTTTTTTCCACCGACCGGTTTTAAAGCAAACAAGATTCTTCGTCAAGGTTACGTAACTAATGAATTCTTTCTTATTTAATTTTTATCATGTTTACTAAATACTACACGTGGAGCCAATATATCAAGTCTCATATTTTTTCCTAAAATGATAGGAATTTTATATGATTATTTTCAAAGCTAGACAGGAGTGCACTAGAAAAAATATTGTTTATTTGGTTATTAATTATTTTTTTCTTATTATGAATCGCCTTTTTAAGTTTCTAAGTTGTCTAATTTGAATATTTTGAATATTTTGTTTTCAACATGAAGTACTTTTAATCCAGTGTCTTTATTGAAGTTATGATTATTTTCTATCAGATAATCAGGAAAAAAAATGTTAGTTAAAAAGAAAGTTGTTTTATTTATTTAATTATAATTATTAACCACAAAGTTAGTGTTACAAACATAAAAAAAAGTTAAAAATAAATAATATTCCAACTATAAAAAACTATGCATTTACTCAGAATTGGTTGGCATAGAGAATCTCTCAACTCTTTTACACCACGAAAGTCAACGGATGGATAAAAAGAAATGTGGATGTTTAAACACGGGCAGAATTGTTAACCAGACACTTAAAACAGCCAATGACAGGTCATAAACCCTGTAAATGTCTAGACTTACTTACTACATTCCCTTCTCAAAATGTTTTCCCTCTTTGCTTAAAAAACATATTATTTAAATATTATTAGAATATACATACAACATATTATTTATTAATTTGCCAAATTATTTTGTCTTATTTCTGACTTTTCTCTTTTCATTAATTTCTTATTGCTTCCGGTATAAATCATTTTTTTTTTTTCATTATCATTTAATCTAAAATATTTAAATTTTAAACTTATTTATTTATTAATTTGTATAAACCAATTTATTATTAGTCAACCCGTTTCGAGGTTACTTCCTCATCATCAGGACTCCCTTTTTTATGTTCCTTTCTTTCAATATTTTAAAATATAAATAGCAACGCGAGTAATTCTAAGTTGGTTTAAGTCCTGATTATGAGAACGTAACCTCGAAACCGGTCGACATATAACTCAAAAGTGGTTTATACAAATTTATAGATGCATGAGTGTAAAATATTTTAATAAAAATATTATCTTTAATTTATAAGTCGGTAGGTACTCTATTCAATAATTTCATTTAACATTAATGTCTGAGAATGCGACAGTATTTTCATATTACTCTCTTGGCTCTTATTGGCGATTATAAGTTATTTATTGCTAAGTTTTAGTTTGCAAAAGGGGTCACTGTCTAGGCGCGGCGTCAGGTGGCAATCGGCCGGCCGTAAAACAAAAACCAAGCAACAAATCTCCTAGTCAGACGTGTAGACTGGGGACCAGGAGGGCTGACTCCAAGTAAATGGGACATACAGCAGGGGCGAACCGTGTATAGAAGCGATTATGCACAGCTTACCATCATATTTGACTAACCATAAAAATGTTTTATTGTAACTTTATTTACAGAAAAACAAATAAAAAATTAACATTTATTTTAAATCATTCCCACCGTTTGTATTTTTATCCTAATATAAATATAAATTTTAATAAAGCGCGCCCAGCGCCTGTGGTGAGCCAAGAAACTAGCCGATTATTCCAGCTTATTTTTTCATACAAATAAGTATACTATATTTTGAATGTATTAACCCCAGTGCGGGTTTTTTCTCCTAGATTAAACTTGCAAATTACACAAATTATTTGAAGATTCTTGATTTGGAAAACAGTATTTCAAACATTGTTTCTTAAGGATTTTTTTCTATGAGATGGTAATTTTGACATAAAACCATAATTACTTTCATGCGTCATATTGCAGGACAAATAGCGCTCCACGTAGCCGTTTTCAGCACTATTAATTACTTGAACAATTCAGCCAGTTGACATTTCAATTGAATACATAATATCGACTGAATTCATAGTGGTATTTTTTATTTATTTTTAATGAATTATATATTAAAGTAATGGATAATATATCTTTATAATATAATATATCACGAAGTTACATCGTTCGAGTTGATTACATGGATGAGAGTTGTTGTATCGCACAGAACCACAGATAAATATCAATTTATAGTATATATTACTTACATTATATTATATACCTTCTATGTAGGTACAAATATATGATATTTTTTTATAGCTCACCTGTAAATAAAATCACCATTCGCCACTGACATACAGCCAGGAGGAGGAAGAAGAAAAATAAGAAGAATAATCATGTTATTTCACAAAGTAAATGCCGATTAAATAAGTAATTTAAATCATAGATATTTCTTAAAAGCACTATATAGATCTCTAAAATTATAAAAACGACACACGGTTTTTTGGTTAAATATGAAAAAAAAACGGTTAGTGAAATTTCTGACATTTGTTGTTTTTAGTGTGGGTGATGCAGAATCCAATATAAATGGTCAAAATAAATCACTGAAATGTATTTCGTTAACCTTTTTTATATAGAAAAAGTGAAAATAATACCCAAAAATGACGACAAGAAAAAATCATAATAACTAATTGATTCATTTGAGGGACATGGAAAATTTACTTTCACGAAAAAGTTATGAACAGCAGGCTTATTCTATCACAATTTCGTTTCGTAAGTTCGTTCGTTCTTCATACTCGTATATCCATCTCATTCTAACGTAATCAAAACCATGTTTCGCTCTCGTTCTCTCTCATACGATTCAAATGAATTTACGAAACGAATTAGTTACAGCATATGGCCACAGAGAATCATTAAATCTAAAAAATATTGATAAAATTTGACTTTTTCTGTTTTTCTCATTTCCTCTTTATTATCTTTTCCCCGTGGTTAAACTACTTAAAAACATAGGATACCGATATATTTCGTATAACCGAAAGACGGTTGAGAGAGGATAGCTTCCCTTTACTCTATATACTCTGTATTTTTATTTGATCAATTTTTCGATTTAAATTGGATCGTCAATTTTAATAAAAATATAACATATTTTGTAATATACACAAAATTAATTATTTTGAAAGACGTTTTTAAAATTAACTTAAATTTGTTGCCTTTTATAACTTTTATAGTTGCTTCTCATCTATCCTCTTTTGAATTCCTAAAAAAATATGTAGGTAAAATATATTTTTCCTTTTTGCGCTTTTATAATTTGCCCAAATATTTCAATTTTGGTGGCCATTTTCAACGAGTTGTAAATAACTCACTATTAGAAAATGGAAATCAAGTTGGTATAGAGTGGGGCTCGAACCTCGGACCTCTGATCCGTTAGTCCGCAACGCTAGCCACCGACTCGTTTTTTTTAGTATGTTTTTTAATTCTTATTTATTTCAATTCATACTTTTTAATTAGTAAGTTAATTTTTTTATTTGAATACTATTTTCATTTGTGTAAATACTAACTAGATACATTTAACATAACTTTTTTACTTTGATTTTAATTTTCAAACTACTTTCAGTTATGTTTTTTTCCCTTTGTATTTGAAAAAAAAATGTTATTCGATAACCTTAGCATGTTATATAATATGGAAACTCTACTGGTCCATTAGAGTTAAGTTTATTTTGTATACCTTCTATAAAACAATGCAATTGTACTGTATGTTTCCTAATTAAAAGAAAATAAAAATAAAAAACGCACAGAATAAATCAAATGAAATTTAAATGGATTAAATTTATATTGTATACCGTTGATACACTTTGCCAGTCTTATTTATTTCCTGAAACGAATCTTGTGACATTCCCGTCGTAGACAAAAAATGCTTTGGTACTTTACATTTTTAATATATAAAAGAAATGGATGGTTAATGGTAATTATATTTATTTATTTACACATTTCATAATATATACCACTTTTTTTTCACTTTTCCCAGCTATATGAAACTGTACTTGTTTTTTTTTTAAATGAAAAGTAAATTTTCTTGTTAAATTACTTTAAAATATTTTGTTATTAAATTTGTTTTTTACATTTACTCTTAAATTATTGAAACTTTCTACTGAATATGTTTAATAATTTTTAGATTATTTTTTTTATAAATCTTTTATAATTTTTAGGTTTAATTTTTTTATAAATCTTGAGTTAAAGGAAATTTATGTTTTTGAAAAGAAAAAAAAATATTAAGTCAAGTATGTTAGTATTATATTTTTTTTGGAAAAGGCAGATTTGCCGTTTCTATTAATAAAATAAAATAAAAATAAATAAAGTCCTGTATTAGTTATGATGAATTACTTTTTGTAATATGTCACTACATAACGATAGTGATAAAAAAAGTATTTTGGGCAAGGGAAGATTAACATATTACAACAGAGATGGAGAACATTTCAGAGAATGGAAACTACAAATAATTCTACGACTCAAAGTATTGGGATTATCCCCGGGGAGGTTTTCATTATTAAATTTGTTGCAACAGTCAATGACAGGTCATAACCCCTGTAAATGCTAGACTTCTATATTCTCTTCTTAAACTTTTTTCCCCCTTTGTTGCAACAAATTCAAGAATGAATAAGTCCCTAGGTAAGAAATCCAGCCAGTCTGTAAGCATTTGGACATACTAAAACATTGTTGAATTAACTACCTGGTAAAAGAAGAAGTATAAAAATTGGAAAATTGTTTTCAGGCGTTGCCTAGTAGGTGAATTGGTTCAGCCGGATGAATCTCACCCACATGATAAAAGTTTCAGTTCTTTTACTTCACAAAAGTCAACAGGTGGAAGAGTAGAGGAAATGTGGATGTTTAAACATGGACAGATTGATGAATGTTACACAGTGAGTGAAATGTCCACTTAAACCAGCCAATGACAGGTCATACGCCCTGTAAATGCCTAGACTTCTATATTCTCTTCTCAAAAATGTTTTCCCTCTCTGTTGCAACAAATTTAAACAAAATATTGTTGTTTAAATAAACTGGTTCAAGAAGCATATTATTTTTCAAAATATTTTCAGGCGTTGTTTAGGATGTTGGTGAAATAATTTTTTAACATTTTTATAAATCATTTGACGTTTAATCATCAGTGTGGCCATTACATGAAGAAAAGTCTCGTCGCATTAAAAAAATAAAAATCCCAAAATTTAGCACTCTCTAGGGGTAGAGAAGATTCAGAATACCACCATAGGAGAGACAAATCAGTTGTTTTCATACTTTAAACATCTTGTACTTTTCAATGAGAAGCTTTAAAGTAAATTTGTTTTCTAAAATCGGATTGCAAAGGGGTAATTATGCCTATTTTGAAATAGAACAATCTTTTAATCTGTCTCATTGGAGAAACGAAAGAAAAAAACGACTGAGAAACGACGACCTTATATGCATTTTCAAAATACTTGATGCTATAAAAAAATATTTTCACGTTCCCAACCATGTCACCAAAAGTCAACATCTGCTATTTATTAAATCTTCTAAGAGCAACTTTTATTTTTATGCCCCAATGCCCAGAATGTGTCGATTAGTCAATTCGTCACATAACTTGGAATTCTTTGGGATAGATCTCTTTGCTACTAAAACAGTGTGGGATGAAGATGGATTGGCACGGTTTAGTTCGAGGTCTTATATGTTGATCGTTTTAATGAATTTATCGTATACCATTATTTGAGTTCCCTGTTTGTCTTTGCTATATAGTTTGATGTACTTTTTGTTCAGTTTCTTGTATATTTGTATCTTCATGTAACTGTTGTAGTTGGCTTTGGCCGTATATATAATAAATAAAATGTATCGATACACATTACGAAAATACACATTTCAAAAATATTTGGGAGTCCTGTATGTTTTTTAACTGTCCTTAACCTCAAATTTGGCGTGGCTTTACAATAAAAATAAAATATTTAAAAAAATAGAAATGAATTTTATTTACCATGTAATAACTCAATTTCATCATATTTGGAGTTACCGTAGTTTACCACTCACATACAGATATAAATTATTATACGAGTATAATATAATCTATGTACTTACAAAATTAAAACAAACAAACAAACGCGGATTCACGTTTTAAATGCTTTTCATACAAGAAACATCGACTATATAGATGTTAATAATATTTCAGACTAAACTCAACTCAAATAATGGCTAAGGTTGACATGAACTGCGACGGTCATAAATATCGTGGTAAGTAAACATTGATTCGTCCATTGGCTATTTGTTATGAATTTACATGTCATAACTACATCGATTTCCTACTTGACTTGTATGAAATACTAATGTACGTTCTAGGACGGAAGTATTTTCCCTCTAGTAGATTATTAACAGAACGCTTATAGAGATAAGCGAAAGTTTAGAGCGACCAGTTTTGACAGTTGTTGTTTTAATTCACCCTAAGGAAGGTATACACATATAGAAAATAGGAACCAACCATTTGTCCTCAAAACGTTTAAAGTGATATCGATTATGGATTATTGTAAAGCTGAAATTAATAAAATGGTGATGGATTTGTTATGTCAGAGGTACGAGTATAATATGAGGATTATTTTTTTAAAACACAATTTTCACCCCACATGGCGTTTTGTTTTTTCATCTATTTAAAGCCAGTATTAAGACGCATCGATTGTTTGAAAAAATAACTCACCAAATCCTGCTGAAAATGGGCAAAAATAAATTCTTATTCGAAAAAACATCGTGTTTTGAAAAAAGGATATTTTATTGTGTACATTAATTAATCCCTAATTTCAATAATTTATATTGGGTGCTAATAAAATACAAAATTAAGTTATAAACCCACAATTAGATTATCTTCAGATTAAGTTCTAAGCTGTATTTTTTTAAAAACAAAGATTGTTCACGCGATTTGACGCGATTCACAAAAAACCCTCTCCTGAAAATTAGGTTTCAAGCGAATGACGAGTTTTTAAAACACGGTCCTCAATAGGGTATCATCCTTAGAGTATAAAATGTATATACTCTAAGGTATTATCGCTATTTTTTACTATCTCAAAAAATCACAAAAAGGAAAGTTATGATCATGTATCAAAAATGGTAATTTAATTCTTATATAGTTTCTTAATTAAATTTAGTAATTAATTTTGTTTCAACAAAATAATAATAGTAAGACATTGATATGGTACAATAAGTTAACAAATTACTAAATAATTTTATTTCACAATTAGAAATAGTTCAAATACATATTTATAAATTATTAAGCATCACTACTAAGTTTGTTCAAAATTTACATATTAGGGCAATAATGAAGACAGCATCGACACAATAAATTTATTCCCGGAACAATCTCATCCATTGGAATCTTCCCTTCTAGTTATGGATGTTCATCTTTAACATAGGCATTAGAGTGGGCCGATGACGTATGAAGTTTTTTTATTTTTTTAGACATCAAAGTGAAAGCCGTCTAAAAAGTTGCATTTTGGATCACATTGAACGTAAAAATTATTTAAAAAAATATTCCATATTACTTTTGGCCCTTAACTGAGGTTTGAAGTTTATAACTGTCTGAATATTTTGTTAATTATCTAAAGTGTAAAATTATTTTTTGTTAGTAAACATAAAATTTAATCACATTACAAATTCGAACATGTTTTAAAACTACCGAAATGCAAAAAGCTTACACTCCGCGGAACTGATTCCGTTGAGCGCCTGGCTAATATTGACGAAAACAATGGCTCATCAAAACAATGCTACCTATTTATTTCAGAACAAAATGCAACTCACGCCCTTAGATGTTTATTTAATAAGGTTTAATGCACATTATAAAATTTAATTGGACTGATTTTCTTACTTAAAAAAATGACTTTTTCGAAAACTTCAAGATCTGATTGGGGGCCAAAAGTAGTATCGAATATTTAAAAAATATTTTTTGCATTCTGAGTAATTCAAAAGGCAACTTTTTAGACCCCTTTTATTACAAATTTCAGGGGAAAAAATATCGGCCCACCCTAATGGACATTGTTTTGGAGAAGTTAATATGTTCATCCAAGACGTTAAGCACTCTTGAAGCTATATTACTAAAAGTGTCTCCGAGCAAACATCGTACAGGTTCTCGGTATTGAGTGATTAAGTTTAAGCGAAATTGTGACAGAAAAGCCTACTGTTTTCTTTTGCATGAATGATTGTTGTACAAGTTTATCAAATTTTTCAGAATACGGTTTTGAAATATAACATACTTTTAAAAAATACAATTTATAACATTTCTTGATTAAATTTTAACAAAAAGGTTTCAAACTTTTTACCAAGCTCTTTCTTGTACCATTTTTAATATATTTATAAGTTTTAAACAATTATTTTTTTTAACTTACGCACCCACACACACGCACCCTCTCCCTCACTCATTTACGCATACATACATTAACATACACATGAATACAAACGTCACACACATACAATTACGTTGTCATTAGACTTACAGTGGATTTTTTAAATTGGCTTAAGTATTGTTAATATTTTTCTACTTATTTTGTTTATGTAATAGCTGTAAAAATCCCAAATAAAGTAAAATACAATAAAATAAAGTATGAGTTTTTTACTATTTCATTGTATAAAAAATATTCCCTTGTAAATGATAACATTTTTAGATTTTTTATTAGAATATCTTGAAATAAAGCGATGTTTTCTTATTTTTGTTTTGTTCCTGCAAAAGAGTCTTTTAAATACCTACATAAATATAACCATCTCTATTATTGGATGTTTTCTCGGAATCAGTGACCGCAATTCTATATATACCTGTGTATGTGCATCGTAAAATAAATCATGAAATTACGATAGCCAAATTCCATTTTAAATATCCATTAAAATGAAAAAATTGTTGTTACTTAAATATCTCTATGCGCTTAAATAAAAATAGGATGTTATAATAGGAAAATCGAAAACGAGTCAATCTAAAACCGAATCTATGTATGATTTTATTTTGAAAAATACGTACATTTTTTTGTATTTAAATGTGAAAACTCGATAAAAAACGAGCATAGAATTTAAATTTCGATGATATACGAATGTAAATGATTAGGATAATCCAATTTCATTATGTGTTAGAAATAATTAATTTGCCAGGTAAATATCTGTGCGATCCTCTGTGCAACGCAAAACTGTGTTTGTTGAAAAATTGCGATTGTATGCGTTAGTAGTATAGAACCATTTTGACGACACTTATTTTCCCATACCCGCCCAGGCGATGTCCTCTTATTTAGGTTGAATTGACCAAACCATATTTATTTTATTTCTGTTTTTGAAACAGTTTTATACACCATTTGACGTTTGATCATCAGTGTGCCTATAATGTGAAGCAAAGTGTCGTCGCATTAAAAAAAATCTTAAAATGAATGACTCTCAGGGGATAGAAAAGATCCTGAATACCACCCCAAATAACGTTTTCATATGTAGAAAGCATATTTGGTGGCATATCACAACCAGACACTAATATAGGGAAAGTCATGTCTTTTCTGAATATTGCTAAACTGCAAAACTAATTTAAGAACATAAACTCAAATAATACACACAATATAATAGTAATTTATTTAGCGGGTACAGCGGTCGCGCATGCTATTTTGACGGCATCTCGCTCAGTTTGATGCAATTTTACGAGCTGGTTTGAGAGGGTATGGGGAAGGGTTATTTATCAAAGTGATCGTAATATATTATTAAATTAATTATTATAAATTGTGCATATTAAAATTGCAGAAAAACAATCATTTAGTATCCAAAATCATCTTACTAAAACATGGCTTTTTGAAAAAAATGTACGCTAGGGCACTTCTCGTTACACAAATAAAAATGGTGGGTGTACATATAATACAATA
Source organism: Micrasema longulum (assembly GCF_059751315.1). Classification (NCBI taxonomy): domain Eukaryota; kingdom Metazoa; phylum Arthropoda; class Insecta; order Trichoptera; family Brachycentridae; genus Micrasema; species Micrasema longulum. Next base: position 266,399 of record NW_028277642.1, on the reverse strand, counting down.
TATGAAACAAGATAAAAAAAGAGACAAATTTATTCGTGCCATCTTAAAATAATAACATCGTTTGGTCAGAGGAGTCACATGTACTTTGCTCCCAAAATTTACAATACTCGACCTCTTGATTTAAAATTTAATTCAAATAAACAGAAATGAAATTATTTGTAAAAAAATTGATTCTGGATTTGGGTCCCGAGAACTGCCTTGAAATGGTCACCCCACCAAAACAGTAGTCTATTTGAACTTGGAATTATTGTTGCATGTTTGCTATTTATATTTTATGTCCATACAGTGTAATTTATTATAGTATATTTATTTATTATGTACTGGAACATAATATAAAAATAATGTAAATGAATGCCTCGACACGGGTTATGCCTATTGAGCTGTTCATATAGAAAATAAAAAAAAATTATAAAGTTTTATGTGAAATAAAAAAATAAAAAATAAACCCAAACATTCAAAATATTTTTGAAATTATATTCTACATACTATAGAACATCTTTTCCGCATAGGGCCATTTTGTCAATTTTTTTTTTCTCCATTTAAAATCGATCCACCCTACTCTACATAATGTTTAAATTCCTGTTCTTCCCTGGACCCTCTTCCTGTCTTCTCCCAAACTTTAGTACCTAATCCCACTTTCTTCATCACATAGATAATGTGTATTATATAAGTATTTTTAATAAAAGAGTTTATATGTGGAAGCTCTTTCTATCCACTAAAAAATCAACTGTTTTTTTTTTCAATGTAAGTACAAATTATGACCAATTTTTCTTTTGACCCCTCTGTTTTTTGGTTGAATTGAAAATATTCCTTTTAGCAATAAGCCCGCCAAAACGCACTTATTCTTGAATTTTTAAATACATAAATAAAAGAAATGAAACCTTAGCCACGATACTCGTAATACGATATATATACAATACAAAAGGCAATATTCATATGTTTATCTTTGATAGATTAAAAAATAACTACTGAACTGATGAACGGTTTTTAGCAAAATGATGGCCTTTGCCATAAGTATATTTATGGCTTTTAAAATCTTCAATGTGCTAAGTAAAAAAAAGTTAGGAGCGTAAATTTTTTATTAATTGTTACCGGGGCTGCATTCGACGAGAATACATATAAAAAATGGAAGGATGTTTTTTTAAGGTATATAAAAAAGTTTGTTTTTGAATATTTACAAATAGCATTGGCTTCTTATGGATCCCAATCATATTCTTTCCTTAAATTCCTTAAAATTTCCATCCATTTATTTCTTTTTATGGATTTTCAGTAATGATAAAAGAATATTAACTGACATTTAATACATTTTGGAAAATCGAATTCCTACATGAAGTGCACCCCTGTTGGTAGAAGAGCAGAGTTGGATATTTGCAAAAAGAATTCTGTATTTAAGAATGAAGAATTTTATGTTTTGGAATTCAAACATAAGCAAATACTTAGGTACCTACACAAATTCAATATTTGAATATGAATTATTCTTAAATTTGGAAACCAATCATAAACAAGTACCTAGGTTCCTACTTATAAACGAAAAGTTACACGACATTTTCCCTTTTATCCGAATAGTTTTTCCACGCTTTAATGCTCAATCAGGCATTTGGGTTTCAAATTATATATAAAACTCACGTCAAAACTGGCTGGCGGTTAAATAACGACTAAATACGCATTGGCCATGACTGAGCGTTTGGGCATGAGTAAAGTCTCATAATTTTAGAGGGCTCAGAGTGCGTCTATGTGTATTAATAGGTCAATGGTTTTATTTAACACAACCGAACCTATTTCTATGGTTACGTAAAAACATTATGAAGTCAAGTTTTGTAAGTATACTTAATGTTTAATCTTAAAGGAAACGCGGTCTGAATTTTCTTTAGACAAATGTATTTCCGTATTTTCACCCTAGATTATGGCACTGTAATTATTTACTATCGGCGTGTATGAATAGTTTATTGATGAATATTTTACTATGGGAACTAGGAACATCAAAAAACTCATAAAAACGTAAAGTTTTTTCTCCGGTCTTCGGGCGCACGGTGTACAAATATAACTATTTTTGAAAATCATAAAACGTACCGATTTGAATTTTTTTTTGATTCTCTGTTTTTTAAAAAATAACAAAATCGGTTTATTTTTGAGGCACGGAAAATGAGACAAGAAAACGTCGATTTTATCTATTTTAGTTAGGCTCAAAAGGTCTGAAATGCAGCTGTTTTTTTCGCATAGCATCGGGGGGGCATCTTCAAGACAGTGATGGGAAAACAAAGTTCAAATACCTATTTATCAAAATTCCGTCACCGCATATTCTCACAGTTTATTTTATCCAAAGCACAAAATTAATAATGATATGTACATACCTAATTTGAACTAAATACAATAATTGAAATCATACTTTCGATTGTGTACATTTAATATATACATACGAGCATGTACTCAAATCTAGAAATAGCAAAGAATTGCCGAGTTCAGTTCGTATAAATATAAAAAACAAAAAATTTCGGCTTAGAATTTTCTCATTGGGCGTCGTTTCGTACTCTTCTCCTACTTCATACCAAAATACATCTTTTTTCATTAATGCAAACAACATAATTTTTAATATGTCCTAATCTATATAGACATGTAGGTACTGGATTTCACCCCTTGGGGAGTTTTTCAAGATTGATAGATATTTCAGCAGATACTGATTTGTTAACTTGTATTTATTTATTTTTAAGAAACAAACAGTCGAACATGATAAAATAACATTTTTTTAAAAATACAGTTTAAAGACAGACCAGCAAAGTTTCTAAATAAAAATCATACATATTATTAAATTGTGTTACAACAAAAGGATGTGTTTATGTGTATTTGTATGAGAGTAAGTGTAGATGTGTGTTTATGTGTATTAGTGTGGGAGTAAGTGTTCAGGAGTGTGCATCATTAAATAGTAAGTGGGATCGTATCGCAGCCAGAAATAATAAATCTTAATTTATTTTTAAATAAATTATACAGGGCTTACCTATGGTTTCGGTTTATGTGGCCACATTAAACATTATGTAACATTCATCATTCTGCCAACATTCGAAAATAAATTCTTTTGCCCGTTGGTTTTTGTGAAAAAAAAGAGCCAGGCCCCAATGTGAAAGGGAATTTAAGAGATTTATCAGCAACTGTCTGTAAAATAAAATCGAATTTTCTGTGAATGTATTTAGCAAAATTTGAAGTAACTATTAATTATTTGTAAGTATTGAAGGTGTTTAAAAAAATATGTATACTCGTACCTACATTAATGCTTTTTTGTACGGAAAATTCTTTTTTACTTTATTAAATAAATATTGAAGATAACTCTGTTAACTTCCCAGCCTAATACGGGTCCTGAAATGCGATTTTGAACGCTCATTAAGGGGTAGAGAACGCGTTGCTAGCAGTAATTTACATACTAATTACATGCTAGAAACGCTTTCCATACGACTATAGCGTTCAGAATTGCACGGCTGATATGGGCGAGCGATAAGGCATTATTGAGACTGTTACCAGTGTATAAAGTGGTCACACGAGCCAGTCAATATTTCGTTCCCAAAAAATACCTATCTCAGTTTAAATATCTTTAAATTGTTATAAACATTGAAATAGTGAACCAGTGTATAATGAGCTTGTTCTGACGTTTCGATCGTCATTGCAGGGCCCATCTTCAGGGTAAACTACAGCGCCCTTGAGGTGATTTTCACAAATGGCGCCATATAAATTATATATATATATATATATATATAAACTAAAATGTCCCCTGTAACCAAGATTATATTTATTATACAGAGTATTGGAATGTTGTAAAGTAAACATAATGACCTCATATTTTACATATAATATTTATTTGTCCAAGATTAGAGAGAAATCCAAGAAGAAAGAAAGCTTATCCAACCTTAAAGGAAATAGTTTCGTATATAATTTTGCATAACCAGAATAGTTATTATGGTTGAGTACCTGTCTTATTTGTATATAATAATGTAACGGTATGTACTTGTCCGATACAAAGGTAAAAATGTAGTTAATTTACCTTTTAAATCAATTTAGGTATAATATACATTTGATAAAACGACGCAAGAATATATTTCTTTGATATCTACTACATTCCAACTGATTGAAATTCAAGGTTTATCTAACTCTCCACATATGTAGGTTTACCCATAGATTATAAAGTATGGTGTACCTACCCACATACCTAATTTGAGCCTTTTTAGAGTATTTTGACAGAACTTCGCTCCCCCTCCCCCTAAAAACATTTGGTAAATTATTGAAAAATAAAAGAAACATTTTCAAACTTAAAATTAAACATGAGAATTTAATTGTTGCTTACATTCAAAAACTTTTTGGCTTTTGAATTTAATAGTAATTTATCGAATCAAAGAATGTGAACGGTTTACAATATCTCTGTCTGACGTGGTTTGTTCGTCTGCCTGACTTGCTGGTCGAATATTACGCGTTTCATTCTTTACTCTGAGGTTTCATCTTTCATCACGCCTGTATATTAATGTTTATTATACAGTATGTATGGAGTATGCAAGATTAATAAGAAGCAGAAGCAATTGAAACGCGCATAAGTTAACGATTCACGCGTCACAGGTACTTAATTGGGGTCTTGCAATGATGTATATATTTTTAAGTGCCATAATGCCGCCTCTTTACTACCCATTAATTGTCCTTATTGCCACAAAAACCACCTGCATATTCTCATCATAAAGGGACATAGTATTACAATATCGTAAAGCACCTAGATATCATTTCTTTGATGAGTCGACTTTTTTTTTTATGTTAGATATTTAGTCACATATTTTTATTTAAAAAAATAAAAAATTGTATTAAATTATATCCTATTCCAGGGGTCTCCAAACTTTGAAGCCTTCGGGCCATAATGATTTTTTCAGTTTGTTCCAAGGGCCAAACCAGTTTTAATTTTTCTGCCCTTAACTATATTTCTAGACTAGAATAGTCGCAAAGTGCGCGACCTAAGCAAACTTACGCTTTTTTGCATTTCAATTATTATTGTGAATTGTGACACTTAACGACATCTAGTGGCGAGTAGTGGTACCATGTATTGTACTATGTACTATCTATTTCAGCTACCCGCTAACAGGTGGCATTAGTCGTAATTAAATATTTGGAATTACCGCGTTGGTTCGAGAAAGTTCTGGTTCTGGCTAGTGTATTCCGATCACTTCGAGATGGCAGTAATTGCATATAAAAAGGCTAGCGGTGCAACCGCGAGTCAGTCTGCGTAGGAAAGGCGAAGGAAGCGAAACTGTCTATTGTGAAATAAAGTAACACCCGTGCATAAAACTATTGTTTTTATGTGTGATTTGTTAGTATGGAAAAGAAGTAAAAATTGACAGTGAATGCAGAACGTTCCAAGATAAATGGAACTTTCAGTATTTTGTGATTGAGTCCAGTAATAAGGTGCTATGTTTAATTTGCAATGAAACCATAGCTGATCTCGAAGAATATAACATTAAACGACAATATGAATCGAAACATTTTCAAAATTACTCTAAGTATACAGGAAGTTTGCGGACGTAAAAATTTGAAGCTTTGAAACGCGGACTCAAATCGCAGAAATCTTTGTTTACCAAAGCGAATACTGAACAAGAGTCTGCAATTCGCGCCAGCTTTCGTGTGGCTCTTGAAATCGGAAAACGTGGCAAACCATTCACCGATGGAGAAATGATAAAAGAAAAGAAAAGAATGCTTGATTGCAGTAGCCGAAGAAATATGCCCCGAAAAGGTAAATTTATTTAAAAGTGTCAGTTTGTCAGCAAACACCGTGGCTCGGAGGATGCAAGATATCGCAGAAAATATATCATCTTAACTGTCTGACAAAAATGGACATCATGAGTGGTTTTCTCTAGCATTGGATGAGTCAACGGATGTATCAGATACTGCTCAGGTGTTGATTTTTATTCTCGGAGTAGATAAAAGCTATGAAGTGTATGAAGAACTTCTTGATATTGATAATATTCACGGCACGACAACTGGGGCAGATATTTTTAAGGGAGTTGAAAATGCCATTAATAAAAAGAACCTTCGATGGAAAAATTTGAAATCTATTACAACTGATGGAGGCAAAAATATGTGTGGTAAAAATAAAGGAGTGGTTGCACTTGTGTTAAAGGCTGTAGAAAATGATGGTGGTTCAAAACCATTAGTCTTACATTGTATCATTCATCAATAGTCCTTGTGCGGAAAATGTTTGGATATGTCTGACGTTCTAAAACCAGTCATATCAGTTGTTAACTTCATCAGATCCACTGGGCTGAATCACCGACAATTCCGTGAGTTTATTTAAGAGATTGGAGAAAATGACTTACCATATCATTCTGCCGTACGCTGGCTTAGTTGCGGAAAAGTCCTTAAGCGCTTTTTTGAACTTCGAGCAGAGATCGATTTTTTTTTTTATGAAAAGCTGCGCCCTTTTGCCGATTTAGAAAATAGTAAATGGATGTAAAAGTTAGCATTCTATGTCGATTTGACAAATCATATGAACGAACTGAATTTGAGATTGCAAGGAGAAAATCAGCTACTTCCTGATTTATACACCAATATCAAATCCTTCAGGCAGAAAATAATACTATTTCAATCGCAATTACGTAAAAAATGTTTCACACATTTTAAAACATGTGAAATAATCAGCTACACTACAGAGACTGAATTTCCCGTCAATTTTGCAATCGAAACTTTGAGTGATTTGAAAATAAATTTTGATACTCGTTTTTCAGATTTCGATGTCATTGCGAATGAAATTAATCTTTTTCAAAATCCTTTTGATTCTGACATTGAAACCCTGGATCCGGAAGTCCAAATGGAAATTATTGATTTACAGTGCAGTGATATGATTAAGAACAAATATCAAAATTCATCTTTGCTGGAATTTTATAAGAGTCTTCCACTGGAACAATTTGATAATTTGCATAAATTTGCTCGTGGGTTGTTTTCTGTTTTTGGTACTACTTACTTGTGTGAGAAAACGTTTTCTAAGATGAAGTACACAAATAATGTTTACAGATCTCAATTAACCGATGAGAATCTTAAATCTCTTTTGATAATTGGTACAAGTAAAATTGATTCACAACTACAAACTATTGTCGGTGGAAAATCACAATTACATAAATCTCATTAGTGTTTTTGTTTTACTGTGATTAGTCGGATTCATTTAAATTATTTGTAAGTTATTAATATGCTTAAACTTAGATACTTAAGTTAAGTTTTCTGCGTCATCATTTTTGTCGTTAAGTTTTACCTTGCAAGTAAGTAAAACCGAGTAATTATCATTCTGTGTTTTCTTCTTCAACTTATCACAGCAATAGTAACAACAATAAATCATTGGCTGTCGTGGGCCAGATTGATGACACTGGCGGGCCGGATTTGGCCCACGGGGCGTAGTTTGGAAACCCCTGTTCTATCCCATCGTATCCTAGGGGAGACCGAGGAGGGTTGTAACAGAGGAGAGTTGAAAAATGGCGATTTCGAGAAATCAATGATCGATAGAGAAGTGACAACATTGTGTGTTTATTGCGTTTTTGACTCGTTACTTGATGCAGGTAGCAACAGGAATCTACAAAGAATGGTTGGGTATATTCGGCATCAGAACGGAAAAAATACGGAAAGTCAGTTTTTGGCCAGTACTTTGATGGCCTGTTATTCGATACGAATTACCTAAACGCCGACGTAATATTGTTTCTACACATAATGTCCACTGACTATTCAAAATTCAAAGCATTATACAGTTTTTTAAAATTCTCCTTTAGTTTTGAAATTAAGAGCCATTTTTCTGAACAAAGCTTGATTATTTGGGTCTACGAGAGTTAAAACAGCTTGTTTGAACTCTCCTCTTTAATCTATTTTTTTTCAATTATAATTTTTTGTGATGTAAATTTTAACATTGAATTGTTTTATGTTCTTGTTTCAAAATGCTCGATCAATACGTACGAAAGACAGATAGGGGCATGGCTAACGTAGAAATCTATGAACTAGCCTATGAGGAGGTGACTTAAGGGAGCAGAGTCTCAGAAATTCCGCATCATCACTCAATCTTAATTACATTTCACTCTTTCGATTTATAAAAAAAAGAAAACATACAATCTGTGATAATTTGACGTGCTCAATTGCTGAAAAAAAGCTGGTTCGTTTATGATATTCCATCAATAATAAAATCTGCATTTGATGTGGCGACCAGGGCAAAAAATATCAGTACTGATTTTGTTGCAACATGAACTTGATCCGTCAATACAGATATTTTTGAAGAAAACAATTTCCTGCCTAGTTGCTGATCGTGTTTTGAAATATCCAGTGTCAGAGCAAGCTTATTTTCAGTTACAAAAGCTTCGAAAAGTTCAGAAACAAGAGCTGCTATTCCAAATATAAATGTTGATATATCTAATATTGGAAACGTTGCCGATATCGAAAAGCAGAGAACAACATCTGCTACTAGAACATCTATTTTGGGCAATGTCGTCAATAAGCCCAATGAAAAACCTGAATATTATATGAAACCACCATATCCTAAGTTCGTAGTCCACTCGTCACAACCTCCAATGTATTCTCCCACTTAGACCATTGCCAAAGGCTTCACCAAGAAAAGTGATACAAATTAATAATATATAATAATAAACGCAAAATAAATTATATAAATAATAAATAATAATAGACGCAAGATAAATTCTGCTGTGCTAACTGACACGCCGGTTAAGGAAAAAATTGCTGCTATAAACTCACCTTGACCTCTGTTTCATCTTACCTCGGTACTAGAAGATTTGTAACGCGAGGAGTTTTTTCAGTATTAGCTGATTTTCTCATTAACCCTGATTATTTTAAGCTAGGTATGTTTTATTCGCGGCGGCTATTTTAGGCTGAGATATACGAGTACTAGGTAATATAAAAACGGTTTCAACCCTTCTCGGTTTCCCCTAAAAATGTTATCACGAGTTTTAAAAAAACATCACTTACTACTTATAGAAACAAATTGAAGAATAGTTTTGAAAGCGTCGACCTAGTAATAGACATATACGCGCCACGAGCCTTCAAAAATGATGGGACTCAACTCATGTCCAAAAGCTCAGCCATGCCCAATGCATATTTAGTCGTTCTTTAATTACCAGCCGATTGTACGTGAGCATGACGCGACGTTTAATAATTTTAACAAATCCATACATTATAACAAGGCCCACAAATCCGCATTGTATAGAAAAATTGAAGAAATATTGACAATGTTGCCCACCTGTTTTTTGCATTGATTTTATAATGGTGATGCCTCAATGATGCTATTGATTGCATGATGCAAAAAGATGCAAAAAGTAGTAATGAACCGTATGATAAGGATGATAAAACCTAAAATAACAATTAATGTCCTAGTAGGCAAAATAGTCAACAAGTGCAGATCATTTTGCTCGGGATGTTTTGTCTCACTATTCAACAAAATGGATTGGAGTAGTCCCATACAAAAATGATAGTGTAAAAGTTTGGTAAAACTGGGCAAATGGTCATGTTTTACGGTACCTAAAATCAAAAAAATCCGGCGGTCAAATTGTCGCGTTCTCTTACCTGAGTTCATGAAGCCTTTTTATTAAAAGTAAAATGTCAATTGATGGTATGTTATTTATAATTCATAATTAAAAGCAATTTTACAATAATTAAAAACAGTAAATCATTAAAATCAGAAGTAAGATTTTTAGAGTTCAAATTTTTTTTTCGTTAAGTTCGCCTTGACCTACAGTTTTTTCTTTGCAAGACTCGGCGTTTACTTTTATTTTTTATTCTTCTCCAAAGTACCCGTATCTAAATTGAAATCATTACATCAGCTTCCACCATGCGCCACCGCACTGTGGTTAATATTTTTCATTTTCCTTTCAGGCTACGCAATCTTTAGAAGGATTTTGTTCGACGTTTGGCGTTCTAATCCTGTTACAGCAATATAATGTTTTAGCCCAAATTTTGAAATAAAAAAACGCGTGTACCAATGTATCGAAAAACATTTTTTTCTATTTTGTTGTAAGTTACATTCAAAATGGATACAAAGCAAAAAATCACTTACTACTCACTTGGTACTCGATGTAATAAAAAAATCGAAGTGGCGAAATGAATCTATTTCAATATTTGAGTTTGTTCAAATGTTTGTAGACATGTAGATGCTACACAGTGAGCAAAGTGGCCACTTAAACCTGCCATTGACAGGTCATAAGCCCTGTAAATGTCTAGACTTCTATATTCCCTTCTTTAGCGTATTCTTAATCCCTGTTGTAATTTGTGAATTTATTTCGTTTTCTGATTTTTCAGAACCAGAAACGTCAACACCTTTAAATAATAACATAAAGGATTTTTCTACTTGTACACCTACATACATACCCTGCATACTTACATACCCTATCAAATCATGAACAAGTAACATAGGTACCTACTTATTTATTTATTTATTGACGGACCAATTAAAAGTTACGCTATCTTTTTTACGTTTATCCGAACGGTTCGAGGTTACAAGCATTTCAGTTCCAAATCAAATGTCAAACTTACGTATAAACCCAGCTGGAGGTTAAATATCGAGTAATTACGCGAATGGCAGGACTGAGCGTTTGGGCATGAGTTAAGTGTCATAATTTTAGAGGGTTGAGGATTATGGCACAAGAGCAGTGATTTTTTTACGCTCTACAGATAATACCATTGGTGTATGATTATTTTTTAGTTTTTTGAAAAATTATTTATTATTGGAACTAGAACCATCCAAAAACCTGTCAAAGAGCGCAATTTTATCTGCTGTCTTCGAGCACATGGTTTACAAATATAACTATTTTTGAAAAACGCAAAACCTAGGTACCGATACAAAAAAAAATATTCTGATACTCTGTCTAAAACAATTACAAAATTGGTTCAGTTTTGACTTGAGGAAAACGGGACAGTAATACGACTATTTTGTTTATGCTTACAAAAGGTCTGACAAACAGTTGTCTTTTTCGTACGGTATCGGGGAGGCATCTGCAAGACAGTGACAGGAAAACAATGTTCAAATACCTTTTTATCAAAATTCTCTGTCCTCACGATTAATGTAAACCAAAACATTAACATATTACAACAGAGATGAAGAACATTTTAGAGACATTCAATTAGATGAATCTCACCCGCATAAATAAAGGTCTCAGCTCTTTAACTTTACAAATATCAACACATGAAAGAATTGAAGGAATATAGATGTTCAAATATGGGCAGAATGGTGAATGTTGCACAGTGTGTAAAGTGGCCACTTAAACCAGCCAGGTCATAAACCCTGTAGATACCTAGACTTCTATATTACCCTCTCTAAAATGTTCTTCATCTCTGTTGTAGTATGTTAATGTTAACAGCTCCCCAGGGATTTGAATCCAGTCCTTGTCTACAAAAATTTGGACAAACTTAAAATATTGTTGATAAACCAAAACACAAAAATAAAAATGAATGCGTACCTACATATCTAATTTGGACTGAATATGATAATTGTCAAAAATTTTGAATGTGTTCATTTAAAGTAAAAACGAGCATGTACTTAAATCGAGCAATAGCATTGGCGAGTTTAGCTCGTATTATTATAATAACAAGCACTTTGATGTTCTTTTTATATAAGATTTTTACGGTAGTAAAATATTTATTCTTAATAATTTAATCACGCTGTAATTTAAATTCATGTTATTTAGTTTAATGCTTTTATTTTTACTTGAATTTGTTATAAAATAATCAATAATTTTCCATTTCGGCCGTTATAATTAATATTTGGTAAAAGGAGTTGGGTTGTGGTCCCGTGGCTAGTGTCTCGGATTCACGGATCAATGGTCTGTGGTTAAAATTCCACTCAACCCCAACTTGATTCCCATTTTCTAATCGTGAGTTATTTACAATTTGTTGAAAATGGCCCTCAAATGAAATATTTGGGTAAAAATAAAAAGGCAAATACTTCTTTCCGAAATAAAAAAATATTGTTTAATATTCACAAAAACGGAAATACAAGTTTTTTTTATAAAAAAAAAGATTATATAAAAAAATTATACAACTGGCAACATTCCTACTGGCTATTTTTTTATACTGGAAACTTTCAGCTTTTGCGTCAGTGGTCAAAACCATAGAAAAAGTTTACATTCATCAATATTCAATTTCTCTTTAATTTTCTTTTCATTCTTCTCTGGAATTCGGTCTTGGGATTGATAACTAAATTCAACAATTCGCGTTTCTAGCTTATTCTTTCATGATATTTGTGTATGATTTGGCGTATTCACATGTGCGTCGAGCGTATTTCTATCAAAACAACGTTTTCAGTTATTATGTTCGTATAGTCAATCATTTATAATGGCTCAAATACTACGCGGTCATTTTGGGTGAGTCTTAGAGGTTATTTTTTTGATAGCTTCTTTTACAGTATTATGTATGTAAGAAATGTGTAACATTATATAATTCTGACTGTCTTTTCGTTTCAGATTCGTTTCCGTCACATACAAAAACACACAAAGAGCTATCGTCCCAAATCCTCGATGTAGACAGTTGAGTATTTGGGCTTTCAGAAGTTTGGATAGATCTAAGCCACTGTTGAAGACACATTCACCAAATAGAGATTTGTATGTGAGGAATTACGGAATGATAATTGCCAGGGTACTGCGTGGTGCTTTGAAGATTAGATACATCGTACTCGGCGGTGCAGTGGGTGGCGGAGTGACACTTAATAAGGTGAGTGTTTTATAGAATTATCTGTCTGAGAAACCAATCCATTATTCATATTATACATTAAATTTCATCGTCAGTCGATTTAAGGCAAGCACAACAATCAATGTTTTGTTTATTTTCCATCTTTGAGTTAAACAACAGCTGTTTAAATTATATTATACCACATTTTTTTTATTGATAAATTTGTTAAGATTTAATTTATTTGTCATATAATCTGGTTTTGCGCGTTTCTCAACCTTTCCATGCGTGAATTTCGTAATCAGTCAATTTGGAGACAAGTTTATTAAAGAATTTATTTTTTTCCTTACAGAAATACGCCGAGTGGCGTGATGGGCTGCCTGACATGGGTTGGATAAACGATGTCATTCCTGATGCAGATCAATGGAACAAATTCACCGGTTCTTTGATATCAATTAAAGATAATGTCTCGGAAAACATACATATTGGTAAATTTACTTTTAAATGTGTCAACCCGCATATCCTTTTTAAAATTCTATTTATCTCCTCCAAATTTATAATCTTAGAATTCTTTTAGTACAAGTTTTGTTTGTAAGTTTGTACGATAAGCTATGAATATTAATAATGGCACGGTGTTTATGTTTCGAAGCATAAAGCATGTTTAATCTATACATGGATAACTGTATGAAAGAGATTTAATGTATGGGTATTGGAGCTAAAATTGATGCAGTTTTATTAGTAAGCAGCAAGGATGATTTGCAACAAATAGTCTCAATGTATGCTTTAAGAGTGAATTGGCGATGAACAAAAGTAAGCTAAATGTTATGGTATTTGAAAGGGGAGGTGAGGTTACTGAGTGCATAATAAATATAAACGATGAGTGTCTTGAACAAGTAGAAGAATTTGTGTATCTGGGTAGCATGTGTTCAAGAGATGGAAGAGTAGAAAAAGATGTTGAAAGGAGAGTGAATGCGGTCAACAAAATGAATGGCGCACTAAGCACAGTACTTGATAATATAAATATGTCAATCTAAGCTAGACTGGCAGTGCACAGCAGGATTTTAGTCCCGACACTCATGTATGGAAATGAAACATGGAACTGGCACCGGAAGGATGAAGGCAGGATGAATGCGGTCGCTTAGAGGAATGTGTGGTAAATTGATGTATGACAGGGTTACGAATGATGAAACCAGGCGAGAGTGCTAATCTGAGATAGGTATAATTGATAAGATTAAGAAAGGGTCACTAAGATGGTTTGGTTTATGTAAAACAAATCGATGATGAAGGGATGGTAAAACCTCTGAGTAATAATCTGCTAGAGAAGCCCTTTAGTTCTATTTCAAGTGTTGCAAATTTTTGTTTTTACTTTAAAATCAAACGTCTAACTGACAGTTTCCGTTTGCTCTTGCAATTCTTGACCTGAGTACCTACGGCTTGTGTCGCAGTATGCTGTAGCTAACTTCGTGGTTAATAATCATACAATGGTTTTTGTACAAGTAGGAGACTATTAGCCAAAGGCGTATTATTACTCTAAGGGTAAAATAGATATATATGGCGAGGATGAATGCTAAGGTAGGACATGGACGACTAAGAAAGACGTGGCGCGTTAAATCATGTCAAAATCAGACACAACTGAAGGGCATGTATGAATGTGGAAGGAGCTAGGAATGTGTGTATAGATATGTGTGGCTGTCCAACCCATCTGCCTACCCCTACGGGTAATGGTAGTAGTAGTAATGAAGTAAATTTAACATTTAACCAATATTGACAACATGCAGTTTTGTCAATATTGGCAGCATCTGATTCGTGTATTGCTTGTTATGTGTGTAAATACAGTGATAAAATTTTTATTGTATTGGTTAGCTAGAAAAATATTGGTAACCGCAATCAAATATTATTTATTAAAAATTACCTGATCAATTTATATGTACATTCCAATGGGAATAAACTTTGACATATTTTTTAAGGGTTTTTTTGCAAAAAAGTGGTACATAAATAAGTTTTTGAAACATGTTTGTGCTTATAGTTATCTCATAAACAGTTTCCTTAAGTTAATATTATCATATTTGTCACACAGTAAAATAGCCATTTTCTTCTCAAACCGGACCATTTATATGATTTAGTGATTTAGAATGTTAAAAATCGCAATTTCATCTCATAAAATTAAATGTAATAGTATATTTACGCTTACTGGGTATATACCCATGTTATCAAAACGCATACACACTATCATTATTTCAAACGTTGCTACAATATAATAATTTACAGAATTTACTATCTTATTTATCATCGTCATTCCTATATCTCATCACCTGATGGTGCATAGAGTACTGCATTGGTACACCAATTGTATATATAAACATATGATTTTTTATACATAAAGACAAGGTGTTTAGTCTGTGTTCAGTATGCCAGTCCAGGGACTAAGAAAGAATGCAGTGTAAAATACCTTTTAAGATATTTTTTTATATTCTTGTTCGGAAATCGAACCCAAGACCTCATGCATGGTAGACAAAACTCAACCATAATGCTGAAAAAATCTAATTAGAATTTCCATCAATATTAATAATACATACTGCTATTATATACTCATGGTAATATATGTTTAATACATACTCAATACCCGCAGTAAATTTACCACATAATTGGCTATAGTATCCTTTTACTAACCTTATGTATAAAATTTAATTTACCCTCTCCTAAACTCATAACATTGTAATTAAACAAACTAACAAGTAAGCAAGTGTCTTACTGAACAAATCAAGTATTTTTGAATTCTGGTGATAAAAAATATTCTCTGTATACATAAAATGCAACAGATAAAATAACGCTTCAGATGGAACTACATATTTTATACACACATTTTCTTAAGACACTAAACCAATACACCCACTAATAATAATATTCATCATAGTTTTCTTGGTATACAATTAGTTATGCTTTGTAATGTAGATCCCAGATTGAAAATGTTGACTGAGGCTAAATACACTGAAATGAAGCAATGGTTCGGAGATAGGTGGGAAAATGCCCTTGAAGCTGCAAATGCCAATCGTAAGTCTATTTTTCATACATGATTTTTTATAAGTTGACTGCATAAAACATAAATAATTCATCTTTTTTTTAAATTCTGCAATTTTATCAAAATTTTAGATAAAAAAAACCTTTTTACTTTATGGATTTAGAAAGTTAATTTTGCTATTGCATGAATTTAAAAAAAAATGTTTTCTGTATCTTATTCACAATTCAATTATAAAAGCATATGCATGGATATTGCAAATAAATGTATTTTATATTCTTAAAAACACTATTATTGCAATAGTTAGATTTTTCTTTTTGCACTGGAAGATATTGTAATTATTTCTAGTTTGTATCTATCATTTTTAACCCAACCATTCCGGAACTCACATTATGCTTTTCCCCTTTTTACTTCTCAGCAAAAAAGTTTTCTTATTTTATTAGCGTATCCAATCAGGAGTATAAAAAATGACAGATCTGGTGAGGGTGTTCGTAATACCCCTAAGTTAATGTACCCGAAGAGGAAAGGAGAAAAAATAGGGTTTCTAAATACTTATTTTAAAAAAATATTATGTTAATTTAGTTTTTTTTATTTATATACATTCAATATGGCATTAACAAATAATGATAAATAAACTGATTAGATGTAATGGATTGTTATTCTATTGCATCACTTGTTATTAAAATTAAATATATTTTACTATGTTAGTTATTATGGCTTGACACGGGCACAGCCTAAAAAGCCTTAATAAGTTCATAAATATGTTAACAAGTGTAATTTTGAATGAATAAAATAAATTATACACAAAATACCAAAAAATTAAAAAATATTTTGGTGAAAATTGTTGTGTTCAAGAATAGAATATTTATATTTAAAAGGTGATTACGGCATCAAGCATCCGCGCGCCCATAATATTTAGACACCACTGCTTTACTGTGGTAGGTAGTCATTAAGGACTATTGGTTGCTCACCATGTAAAACAGTGGATCAACTGAACACTGATTTTGGAAATCAATTTCCACAATTTGTAAACGCTGCTCGGGTGGTCTTTTCATGATGAAATGCTAAACAATACTGAGCACAAAACAGCTCTCAGCTTCCCAATTGACCTTTAGCTTTTACAGTGTAACCATATTGAGAAAAAAATGCCCTTTATATTGAGAATACCAATTTATTCCACGACAATTGCTGAGGGACCCTGTTTTTTCCCTTCATAACAAGATTTGTAGTAGTAAAATTATTTACTAATTTTCTTCTGCAGTCGGGTTCGTCATAACTGACTGCCTCCAGGCACCCTGCCAAGTATGACAGTCTTCTCGGGGTTCATACATTCTCATCCCGAGATATGTTTAAAGAAACATAGAATTCTTTGTAGACATAAAGCCAATAAACTTGTGTTTGTTTGTAGTTCTTAGAGTGTGGACAAATTCATTTTTCTTTCCGTCCATGGTATCCTTAGCATTCTTCTCCAACACTACATTTTAAAAGCGTATTTTCTTTTGATCCATTGACTTGATTGTCTAAGTCTCGACTCCATAAAGATAAATGGATAATGGAGCTTACACCAATTTAATTTTTACCGACTTAGATATGCCTTGACTCCGCTATATTTTCGTAATACTTGTCATGGCTGATTTTAGCATCCCTATTCCCCGCCGAATTTCTACATTTGATACACCGGTGTTTGCAATAGTTGAGCCAAGATAAACAAATTCATGCACTATCTCTATATTGGGAAGGAGACCGTTTATTGTTCACTGGTTATTGGAGCCGACAATCATGAGCTTGGTTTTCCTCTTGTTAACATCCCGACCTAATTTATTACTCTCTGCTCCCATCACCTTCATAATCATCATCATCATCATCATCATAGGTTTGACAGCCCTGGGTGGGCCTTAGCTGTATTCAGGAGTCTCCTCCACTCTTGTGTCGGTCTGCTGCGCCTTCTATCCATTTTCCACTTCAATGTTGTCATATCTGCAATGATGCAGTCCATCCATCATATTTTGGGCCTTTCTGATTGTCATCGTCCTTGTGGCACAGAAAGAGTTAGGCGTTTTATGGGGTTGTTGTCGTCCATTGTAATTATATGGCTAGCCCACCTCAAGCGCCCCACCTTGATGGAGCTGATCACATCGGGCGCTCCGTAGATATAGCTCATATAGCTCCCTATTGTAGTGACGATGCCGACAGTTCCTTTCTTTCACGAGGCCATAGACAAAAACTCTGAGGATCCTCCTCTCGAATGCTGCAATGGTTCTCTCAATATTCTTTGCCATAACATATGTTTTCCATCCTCTTCAACAACTAATAACTCATGCAGAATCATCCATAAATGATTTTATTATTAAAAATATTTTCTTTGCATCTGAACCAATTTAGATTTAGTTGGTGGAAGAGCATTTTATTATTGATATTATGTTTTTTTGTGGCCTGTGCTAAAATAATTGAACATAATATTAAGGAATGCCTTTTATGGAATGATTTCAATGAATTAAATATAAATAATCCCATTTACACTCAGTATTTATTTATTTGATTTAATAATTACTTGTTAATTTCATTCTGTATGATGTGTCCTTTTTTTCAATAGGTGTCAACGATGGGATTGACTATATTAAGAAAATATCGTCAGGTAAATTATTTCAATTAAATTATAATCATCCATAAAATGTAATCTTTATGCTAGCGCTTTTTTCATAGTAGATTAATTTGTTTTGCTTGGAATTATTGTTATATTTTGTATTGAGCTTGGTTGTCAAGTATTGATTTAATTTAATATTTGTGTATTTATTGATTGTTTGATAATAAATAGTTTTGATTAAAGTTAAATCATCTTGTTTATAATTTGGTTTTCCTTGTTTATGTTACCAAATTTCCCATTAATATTGTGTTTTACATCTTTTATAGAAACCAAAGACGAGATTGTAAATATGAATACTGCTTATGCCAAAGAAAATGTCAGAGACAGTCCTCCCAAGACTCAAGGTTTGTGAAAATATTTAATACCTACTTTGTTTCTTTAAATATTACTCCTGCAATATAGGAGTATTATACACAACCCACCTATACTTTCTGGCTAAACAGTACCACCTCTGTATGCCCCTTGTGGCACGATAACTACAATAATGGATTCTTATACAGTTTTAATTTCTGATACCATCTCAGTGATCAAATCGGTAGTGATATGGTAAAAGGTTATATTTGATATTGACACAATTTTGTGCAAAAATATGTATCTGGTCAAAATGACAAATAACAATAAAACTTCAGTATGATTAAGAAAAATAATAAAGAGGTCGTGTTTAGATGTTATTTATGCAACTTTTCAAATAAGAAGCTTAAAATTATCTTTCATAATACCTTGTCTAACCGATTTCAAAACATTGTTTTTGCTCTTCTATAAAATTGTATCAGCAGCAGAAATAGTCTTGCTATATCACTGCCGAAATTGTATGTGTAATTTTATTTATTTATTCAAATTGACAACAGTTTGCAATTTACAATGTCACTTACAGTATCAATTTACTTAAAAATATGTAATATAATTAATATGAAATTAGATTCATAGTATATTATATAAATATGTGAAAAATTTTACTACTGAATTTGGCACACAATAATAAAAATAGCAGTTTATCGTCATTTTTGGTTAGACAAGCGGCGGATTTCTAAGGAGTACTGTATATATTAGGAAATTAATACTAATAAACTCAATGTGCCCACGTAGAAGGCCTTCTATTACCATACAAATGAAAAAAAAGAAGTTTTATTATAATAATAACATAAAGCAACGAGGTACAATTGACAATCATTGAATTTTGTGGAATAAGCATTGTTTTATTTATTTATTTATTATATACATACGGCCTAAGCCAATTACAACAGTTACATGAAGAAACATAAATGCAAGAAACTGAACAAAAATAACATAAAACTATTTAGCAAAGACAAACAAGGGCAAAACAATAATAGTATACAATATATTCAAAAGAACGAAAGACCGAAAACTTTGAGCTAAACCATGCCAATCCAACTTCATCCCACACTGTTTAGTCGCGAAGAGATCTACGAAAAGCCGGAAGATCTATCTCAAAAAATTCCAAGTCGTGTGATGTTTAGACTAATCTACACATTCTGAACATTGGGGCATAAAAACCAAAGTTGCTCTTAGAAGATTTTATAAATAGCAGATTTTGACTTCTGGTGACACGGTTGGGAACATGAAAAGAAATTGATTGCAACAGAGATGGGACATCACTTAAAGCATTAAGTATTTTGAAAATGCATATAAGGTCCATCTCAGTTCTACGTCTCTCCAATGAAGACAGATTAAGAGATTGCTCTATTTCAAAATAAGAATAATTACCCCCTTGTAATACTAGCAACCATGCCACTTTTCTTAGAAAACGGTGTTGGACAGACTCGATATGGTCAATATGAGTCCTGTAGAATGGAGACCAAATAGGAGAAGCGTATTCTAGATGGGGTCGAACTAGTGAGGAATAAAGAGTTTTGATGGTATTAATATTTTTGAAGTCCGCCGTCACTCTATTGATAAAACCGAGAAGTTTGAGAGATTTGTTTACAATATTATCAATGTGTTAACGATAGGAGAGTTTACTATTTAAAAAAAAAACAATAAAATTTACTTAATTTTGTTGAATTACTCTAAAAAGGCATAATTCAAATAAGGATAATAAAGTTTGAGATAAAAATTTATCAAATTTAAAATTATAAAAATTGAAAAATATCTCCAATTTAGGTGGATTGTGAAATAAGCTGTTTTAGAGAAAACAAAAATAAAAAATGTGACACGCAAATTATAATAATAAAAAATATATATATTTAGTTCCCCTTTGTGTTGTAATACACCACTATAATTGAGTCTCTTGGGTTTCTGTGATGCTAAATATAATAATATATATAAATGCAACGCACACCCTTTGGTTATCTTTATCTTCTTCCTATATTCTTCAAAATAATCTTTTTTATTTTTATAGGTTCATCTTCAGCAGAAAATCGGGTCATTTCCCTACAAGAAGAACTAATGGAATTGCAAGCTAGATACCAGAGAGAATTTGATAAATTGGAAAAAGAAAACCGGGAATTGAGAAAACAAAACATTTTACTCCGCGGAGGCAGAGATCTATCTTCTCTGAAAAAAACTAAGGTTTGTTTCTTATGATATTCGTACAAATATTTATTAGTTGTTTATTTATTTATTTTAATATCACAAATATTTATATTTTAGAATAACAGTGGAATCCCAAATAGGCTGTTATTATGTTTGTGCATCCAATCAACAAACATCGAAGTGGTGTATATTTAATAAATAGTTTTTATTGCTGTAAACAATCAAATCACTCTATGGTTGGACGCACTAGTTAGGTTACACAACGTTTTTGTAAAATTTTTACTCACCCCTAGTAAGATTATTTTGCACTGTATTCTAAAACTTAGTTAAGACAATTCTGATTTATTATTTTAATTATATATCCAATATTTTGGGTTGTGGTCCCGTGGCTAGTGTTGCGGACTCACAGATCAGAGTTCCGAGGTTCAAACCCCACTCTAGTTAAAAATGGCCAGTCGAAATATTTTGGTAAATTATGAGAATACTAATATTTCATTCTTATCTTTAAAAAAAAGTTATTTATTGACAATTTTTTATGGAATTCCATCATAATGAAATAATAACTTTATTTATTAATATATAATTTTCAATTTCATCTCTAACTTTAAATAAAATTAATATTAATCTATTACAATATTTTGAATTTGTCCAAATGTTTGTAGACAAAAAATAATACAACATTGTAATGTATAATTTAGCTACTAAAATGATTAAAAAGCTAATCAGTAGGTACAATGAAATATTCAAGAGAATCAACAATTGGATGTTGCTTCGTACTATCCGTTTAACATAATTTTAATATATTTTTATAATAGTATCAATTATTCATTAAAATTTATGAATAATTGACACTAATATAAAATGTCTAATATATTTACTACGACGCAGCACTGGAAAAACCGCATTGCTATAAACCGTCCGGGTCTTAGTAACCACTGTTGCTTTAATAATATTTTTCACATATATAAGAAACTCAGAAAGAATACATAAAAAATATTTCTATACTAACACGAAACATTGCCAATAAAAACACTGAAAAGTCACTTTCAATAAATAGTTCTTATTTATGTCATGCATGGTAGTCAAACGCGCAAACCACTATACCAGAAGTTGGACATAAAATAACATTTATTAATATTTAAATAGTATTCAAATCAAATGTATTTTTTTTATATTTGAAACATTAACTTTTTGGTTATTCATTATAATAAAAGCTCTAGAGAAAGTAGAAAAAAAAGAGTGGTTTGTTAAAGTTGTTTTATATTTATTTTAGAATATAATATTATCAGGACAGAGAAGTAACACTCTGTATATATGCTATACATCTGTGTGTGTACTGTGACGGCCTCAACTTAGGCTGAGTTACCTATGACATTTGAATACTTTCAAAGTCATAAGGTCTGAATAATCTTGATGTTTTCAGAAATCGTTAATCGATATGTACTCTGAAGTATTGGATGAGTTATCGGGTTACAATGGAGGGGGCAGTGGCGGGGCTTGGGTAGGAAGTGACCACTTACCGCGGGTAGTGGTTGTCGGAGATCAGAGTGCCGGCAAAACCAGCGTATTGGAGATGGTTGCTCAAGCACGAATTTTCCCGAGGGGAGCTGGAGAGATGATGACCAGGTAATACACTAAATAAATTAAATAAGAAGCTTAGGTTTTTATTAATTTATTTGCTTTTACAAATTTGTAAAACACATTCATGAATAATAATATGGATCACTTAAATTATATAAAAAATTCACTAGCAGCTAGTCATGTTTTGTTATTATTTTGCACTGCATATAAACATGTGTTAATGGTACTGGAACTTGGCAGTCTTGTTAATCGAAATGTAGAAAAACACTTTTGATTAAACTTTCTTTTATTTCTTTCACAAATTTAAAAATACAACAGTAACAACCAGGGTGTAGATGTCGACTGCGAAGATAAGCCGCATGATAGTAGAGGAAGTGAGGTCTGTATGCACAGACAGAGTAATGCGGTGTTCTATCCTCTCCGCCTACCCCTGCGGGGAAACAGCGCAATTAACCTCTCTGCTGGTCTAACTAACTGTTTTGCTGTCTCTTTATTCTGACTCTAATTTCAATACGTTCCCCTTTTAATAGGAGAACAATTAGTTTTATTATAAAGCAAATGGCCGGCGCCAAGACGCGCCAGTTAAAATTAAAGCCGCCTAAAACAAACGGCATAATTCCAAAACATGACGTAAGTTCTATTTCCTTTATAAGAAATATTACTACGCAGCAAATCTAAAAAATTAAGAGCTTTACTTACGAATTGCATTGTTTAAAGAAATAAAGTCATACCCAAATATATTTTTCTTGAAGCGTCCTATTTTACCTACTCTTATAATGTTACTAACACAATACACATTGTTTCTTATTCATGACACAACAGTCTAAAAATAATGATTAGGCAAAAGTACACCTTTAAAGCTTCAAAACTAAGTAAAAGAAAATGTTATTAATTATTTTGTCATATAAAAAATATCCATGTGCTTACGCGATAAGACTTAATCAGAATACACTAGTAGGCATATAGAAAAATAAAATATCTCCAGAAATCTGCTCATAAAAGGTCTTAACATCTGCCTTAAAACAGATTGTACCTAGTTAGGCAGATAACACATAATACAGAGAAATCTACTACCAAAAAAAAGTAGATCATGGATTTGTTATGTCGCTAATAAATCATTATTATTTTTATTAACGGCCTTAGTTAATTATGTACAACAGTTACATGTGGAAATGGATCAACAAATTGAAATTCCACATTTCCATCATCATTTCCGTGTCCACTCCCTAGTTGCACCATATGTCAACGCTTGTGCATCTTTCCACCAGTATGGTCTGTGTCCCACAGTTCATAGACTAATTGACAGCAGTGGACATCCAAAACTAGAGAACTTGATGCCTTGTAAAGAAGGCAAGCATGGTTATGGCTCTCGGAGGCATCCGCTGTGTGTGGCCGGGCCATCCATAATATCACCCCCTCTTGACAACAGTTGTCACCTGAAGATATCTTATTTCTACATGAAATATTAATATGAATTAAGCAACCAAATTTTATTATTTATAGGGCACCAGTTAAAGTGACTTTATCTGAGGGACCGTATCACATTGCGCAGTTTAGAGATTCTTCTCGAGAATTCGACCTGACGAAGGAATCTGATCTTGCAGAATTAAGAAGGTAATTCAATTTAATTGGCATTTTTTTCAAACTCTCAACTAAATGAGATGATTGTGTTATTCCAAATTAATATCATCAAGGAAATATCAATTTATTGTTTTTATGTGAAACTGAATTCATATTTTCAATTGCTACAATGATAATATAATTGCTTATTTAGAATGAATATTATTCTTTAAATTGGGAATTTGGAAGATTAAAAAATATAGGGAGTACTATTTAAATTTAATTCTTATATACATAATATTATGTCAGTGTATTGTAACAACTCATTTTAAATGCCTACACACCATGTAGGTGATCTATAAGCATCTACATGCGTAAAGAGGCCCCAATGCGTTACAATAATAGGTTGGGGAAAAAGTAATTTTGTATTTTTCGCTTTATTTCAATGCTTTATAAAAAATGTTACAATCATCCGATTTAAGTCAAATATGCGCTGTTCTGTTCGATAACTTGTTGCCAACGAGAATCCAACTAATGCCCCTTTTGTAGAAGCCCTTATCCCTATTGCCAAAAAACTCAGACAAACAATTTTCACAGACCTCTATTGGGGCCAAATTTGTACTCCCAAGTGCATTGGCCATAGACAGGAACAGGTGGTAGTCACTCGGTGCCAGATCCGGATTATAGGGTGGATGCATAAGTACTTTCTATCCGAGCTCCCGGAGCTTCTGGCGCATCATCAAAGATGTGTTCGGCCTGGCGTTGATGAAACACGATTCCTCTCCTATTCACAGCTTCAAACGGCCGAGTAGTTCACAGTAGAGGGCAGAATTTAGCGTTTGGCCATAGAAGAGCAGCTCATAGTAGAGTATTCCCTGCTAATCACAAACACAGCAACACCTTCCTGGCCGTCAGTCGTGGCTTGATCACGGTCTGGGCCGCTTCGTTAGCTTTCGACCACAATTTCTGTCGCTTGACATTGTCGTTAGTGACCTACTTTTCATCACCATTCACCATCCGCTTCAGAAATGGGTTGATTTTGTTGCGATTTAGCAGCGATTTGAAGATGGAAATTCGGTCCATGAGGTTTTTTTGCGTCAGCTCGTGTGGCACCCAAACATTGAGCTTTTTTTTAAATCCAGCCTTCTGCAGATGGTTCAAAACTTTTGGTGGATTTTATGATCGATATTCAGCTCCTGGGCGATGCTATGACTGCTAATATGACGGTCTATCTCGATATTTTCCATGATTTTATCGACATTTTCGATGACAGACCTGCCAGAGCGTGGTGCATCATTCACCTCCACTACATCAGAACGAAATCGCTCAAACCACTGTTGTGCAGCACCAACTGAAAGAGTATCAACCTCGTATACATTGCTTTTTATTTGGTTGCTCTTGATGCGTTTTTCCCTTTCAGGTAGTAAAAGTGTAAAATATGGCAAATTTCTTCCTTTAAGACCTCCATACTCGACGCACGATAGTTCACGACTGAACCGACCAAGCGCAATACTGTCAAAAAAAGCGTTTTTAGTATACACTCGCACCTTTACAATGCTATATTGTATGATCCGATGTAACCAATAATGAACGAGATATACGAAAAAAAGGGCGTGAAATACAAAATTACCTTTTCCCCAACCTGATATAATATGTCCACTAACATTCGAGTCTTGGAGAAATATTCAACTAAAGATTTCATTTATTGAATCATTAACAATCTAATTAATATTTTAAAAATCACACAATGAAATATCGTACAAATTCTACAAAATTAACCTTTGGCTATTATTACTTAAATTTGAGTGTTTAAGTATGCGAATTATTGATACACATAATATGCAGGGCATAGAATATGATTGATATTACCTCCCAAGCTATTTTTCTTATTATTCTTGAGACTAATCTGTTATAAAAAATTCATACTTATGAAACAATAAATAGTTAATATAAGACATTAATATTTTTATCTTATGGTTTTTATGTACAATAAATATGTACATTGCAAATATCAATGATTTATTTTATGGCTGAAGCGATTATGTACTGTTTCCATAATTATTATGTTATTTTCCTTTTGATTTTTCACATTTTATTTGTTATTTTTAAATTTGAGCATCATTGGTATATCTTTTTCAGATTAAGTCAGACTTTTCAGACAAATTACTTGAAATTACAGTTTTTTAATATTTTCCTACGAGTACTATTTCTTTGATTAGAAAAAAATGCAGTCTTTCTGTTTTTATTATAATTTCGAAATTGGATGCATTAGAATTAATTTGAAAACATTGGGGTGTTTCCAACACATCAAAATTTGATTTTTTATAAGAAGTTTCTTTAATGAAAATTTATACTAAAATTCATCTGGTTCGTCTTTCAAAAACTTGTTTTCTGCGGTTTGGCGTTTACATTCAAGTGATTATGTTCATACAACATACAGTTTTCATGTTGTATGAATATTTCTTATCAGTTTTATTGCTGTTTTTATTATTATGAATAACTTATAACACAATTTATGTACACCTAAAGGGCTCTTTGAAAATGTGATTATGCAGAGTATCCTTGTGGCGACAATATCTGTTAAGTGAATTTTCCCATTGAAAACTATTTTTAATTTCTTATTAACCCTTTATAAGAAACTTGTTTGTGTTAATTTACGTCTTGCAAATCTTATAAAATATGTTATTTTTTAAGATAATAACCTATTGCATTTGAAAAAGTTGTGTAGATTACTGATTTATCAGTGAATTTTATTACGATACTCTTTTGGCATAAGACTTTTTATGAATATGAAATATTACAAAATAAATATCCTAATTATTCTGGTTTTATATTTATGTCCCACTTTTTTCTAATTGGGTTAAGATTACACAATTTTGATTCAACAAAGTTTACTTAAATATTTTTTCAAAATAATGTTATTCATTTTTCCTTTTTGCTATCAATAAAAAAATATGTAAAAAAAAACCGTCATCAAAAGCTATATTGTTTATAAATCTTAAGTACTTAACAGATATTGCCGGCGCAATGATGATAAAATTAATTTGATTGCATTGAATTTAAGAAAACAATAAGATTTTTCCAGTAGATATTATGAATTTATGCGAATGATTCAGAGAATAAATGTATTTTTTTTAGCGAACCATCACATATCATCGCAGTTAATTATTTTATTAAATTGTATTGTTTTTGTTAGGGCTTTTATAATTTTAAAATTTCCTTTAAACAAATTCTTGAAAAAAGAAATTTTAAAATTAAAGAAATTTAAAAAAAAGCTCTTATAATCCCCAATGATTTCACTGATTACCTAGCTCATAAAAGCCAATAAGAGCGCAGTTACCAGATATAATACAACATAGTAATGAGTGTATGTGTGTGTGCTAGGGAAGTAGAGCTGCGTATGAGAAACAGTGTCCGCGGTGGCAGGACAGTCTCACGAGATGTCATCTCCATGTCCGTTCGAGGACCAGGACTTCACAGGATGGTTCTTGTCGATCTTCCCGGCATCATTTCCGTAAGCCTTATTGTTTACCTTAAATTTTCATATTCTGTACAATTTTCAGTCCTTTTTTCAAGTAAACTGATTCAATTGTTGATGACTCTAAAATCAGTTTTACTTTGTGCGTAACCTTTTGCGGTATTTAATTGTGATGTCATAAATTAAAAAAAATGTACTTATTTTTACATAGATGAAGATCTAATGTGCAGCTCTTTCATATAAAACCATCTATACCACCAATTGTCTTAAATTATTAGTGAAAAAGAATGTCATTTGTGTTTTCTTTTTATAATAAATTTCAATACTCTTCTTCATATCGGTTTTAATGTTTTGTTAATAATATGTTCTATCACAATGTTGACAATTCTCAAACATACAAACTTATACATACAAATTTTGATTGAATTATCTTTTTTGCTCTAAGATAGCATATTGAAAAATAGATTTTCTTTGTACTTAAATAATTTTTCTTCAATTATATTGCAACAATTGCACTAATAGTACACACATACAATTAAGACTAACAAAATGCGTAGATAAATGTCATAAATTGCCTTGAATTGTATTTTTATAATATTTATATTTATTTTTTTATTTAGTTCTATGATTAACATAGTCTAATATATATTTACAACACAATATTTACATCTATACTTTTTCTAACATTATTTTTCACTATTATACACTATTTTACACTTAATATCCTAATTTATAATATTCACTGTTTCATATGTACATTTTCATTAATTATATTCACTATTTACACTATATATTACCTAATATTGTTCAAATATATACTTTTTACATTTAATTTTAAATATATTTACATTTATTTCATTTCATAATGCGGCGGCGATACTTAATTTTGCTATAAAATATGTAGTATGTATCTTGGAATTTTAAGTACTAATGTCTCATCATGAAATACTTTTCTTTGCAGACTCAAACTGTGGACATGGCATCTGACACACGTGATGCTATTCGAGAAATGACCCAGGGATATATGAATAATCCTAACGCCATCATTTTGTGCATTCAGGTGATAATATTTTTTGACATTATCAGTCTGCATATTAGTATCTCTCTTTTAAATATATCTACCTCAGCCTGGTATCTATACTGTGCACTTAAAAATACAGTAAGACCTCGTTTTTACGTTCCTCGATTTTACGTTTTCCCGCTTTTTACACCTAAATATTTAGGTCCTATTTTTTCCATACATTCTCAGTCAATATTACCCCCAATTAACGTTTTTTACGTTTTTCATAGCCCCCGTTTTACGTCGAAATTTTTCCATAACACATTCGATCTGTCAAAAGAAAATCAAGGTAAATAAAAAAAAGTGTAAATTATTGTCTCAAACTAAATTCAAAGTAGGTGTAATCGTTTTGTTCAAGTGTCTAATTTGGACATTTTACTAAATAGTGACATGCATTTGACGCATGTTTAGGAAGATTAGTCTTTACATCAATAAATTACGATGCAGAATGATTAAAAAATTGGCAAAAGAAATATTATTTGATGTTATATACATAATGTGAAAAAGAGATAGTTTAAACAGTTATCATAAAAGTGTGAAATTGCCGCGATGTGAATGACCATTGTAATGTTGTGGTGCCATACTAAAAAAAGTGATATTATATAAATTAATTTTCCCAATACTTTGAAAAATTTGTTGTATACATTTTATACAAATTCAATTTTTTTTTTCGTGTTTTAAAGGTTAAGTACCCAGATAAAATTATTTAAACATGTTTTTTTTTAATTCAATAAAAAATAACATATATTGCTTGAAAAAATACATTTTTTTTTATTTATTAAATCATTGGTAAATATGAATAATCCCCAATCATGACAGTTCTTACAATTTTCTGCAGTATATTTAGTTTAGTTTTGTACAATAATTATATTTTAATGAAATTGAATTTTTCCCATACATTTTTCATTTCTTCACTTCAAAGTTTTCCTCAGTTTTACACTTTTTTTGTTGCTCCCTTGAAAAACGTAAAACAGGGGTTTTACTGTAATTCAATTGTCATTTTTGTTTAAACACTTACCTAACTCAAAATGTGAAGCGTCAATGAATATGTATGCATTTAGATTAGGGGCTTAATAATTAGAATATTGTGTACATGTAAATAAAAGATTCCAATACTTCAACTTTAGTACCATACACTTCATATTGTATGGTGCTAAAATTGAAATTTTTGGTCAAATTTATAAAAATATTTAATGCCACATTCATCTCGGAGCAAAATCAGTAATATTTTAGATAAAACTTCTGTGTAATGTGGGCCTAAATTAAGCCATGATAGGATGTTGTTTGAGTTGTAGAGCTCATCAACAGTACATTGAATTATATATCAAAAGTTAGATACTTCATTCTTAATATGTAACTATGTACTAAACTAATTTTAACAATCGAGAGAGATCAACGCACAAATTGCGAATTTTGCATTTTTGGAAGAATATAATCTATTCCAGTTCATTTTTATCCATCATTATTCTAGCCTCTACTCGTTCCTAATCTGCACCAAGTTTCACTTTCTCATTATGGTCTGTTTCATCTGAAGATTCATGATAATCGAGATGACTATCAATAGATGTCAGTAAAACTCTTACCATCCCTTTGTTATTGACTGCCTGCCCAGTTTCCTTTGAAGCTGTGTTTTTGCATATAGCTTTTTATCATGACTATGTTCATTTGTATAACCTCTTAATAATGAAGATGTTTTGTGTTTCAGGATGGATCTGTTGATGCAGAAAGAAGTAATGTGACGGATCTTGTGGCACAATGTGACCCATCAGGAAAACGTACCATTTTTGTCTTAACAAAGGTTGATTTAGCGGAAGAAAATTCTCTCTCAGACCCTAACAAGGTGACTTTTTATTTGATACATGACTTTTGTTTTTAAACACAAACACCCCTTTATGACATTGTAGCCTTAGCAATGTTTTTTTTTTAAAAATTATCAGCCATATTTAAAACAAATTTATTTGTTTTGTTTTATTTATTTAATCAATGAGTTGGTAATAATTCGAATGTTTCTTTTATCTTTTCAGATTAGAAAAATCTTGTCTGGAAAGCTGTTCCCAATGAAAGCTTTAGGATATTTTGCTGTTGTAACAGGACGAGGGCACAAGGATGACTCAATCCAAACGATTAGAGATTATGAAGAGAAGTTCTTCAGACATTCTAAACTTTTCAAGTAATTGCTGTTTTCATTAAGGATGATAATAATTGACTGATGTTTTAACACAAATGGAGTTCTTTTTTGGGAATAGTATAACGGTCATAAGCTGACTAATCACTTTACACACTAACATTTACCATTCTGTCTACGTTTGAACATCTGTCAATCTTGATAAACCTCCTAAAAGGCTTAATCCAGTACTTTTTTTAAATAATTGTTTCATAATTTGAAAGATATCGTTACGTAATCATACTACATATTGTATTGCAGGGATGGTCTGATAATGTCAAGTCAAGTAACCACTAGAAACTTATCACTGGCAGTTGCCGAGTGCTTCTGGAAAATGGTTTATGCGTCTATAGAACAGCAGGCAGACGCTTTCAAAGCCACACGTTTCAATTTAGAAACTGAGTGGAAGAACAGTTTTCCCAGGTAAATTTATTTTATTTTGTTGGCCATTTTATAATTATGAACCTAATGTGTTTGAAATATATTAAAACAGTGACTGAGGGAATCTGGAAGTCTAGGCATTCACAGGGCTTGTGACGTCATTGGCTGTTTTAAATTATCACTTTACGCACTACATATATGATATTCACCATTCTGCCTGTGAATATCCGGGGTTATTTATTAATATTATCTGCTGAAAAATAAATAAATAAAATATTAAATACCGCAATATGGAAATGCATTTTTGCAATGGAATTTTACATGAGAATAAACACAGTTTATGCTACTGTTTATATATGTAATTGCAATATGGTCATGTGGAGAAAGAACGATATCCGACATTAGCCAACTTTCTCTTCCTTCTCTCGAATAATTGATATTTTGTCCCTTATAGCATTTCAAATTTCCATCAATGAAATAACACAATTATTGCTGTAATAAATCATTGCAAATCCACTTAAGTTAATGTTCTAAAGAGTTTTACTGGTATAATTTGTGGAACTGGATGGTTGTTATTAAAACATACAAAATGAATAACATATTTTAATTACTTTGACTTTTATCAATATTCAGTCGATAAAAAATTTTCCTCAAATTTGTGAAGGCGAGATGATAAGTCTTACGCTTCAGATCCAGTCCAGGGACTGTAAAATATTGTAGTGAAAATCACCCCTTTAGATACATATTTCATGTCGACCTTGCTAGAGATAAAATCTGGGACCTCAGGGATGGTGGCCAAAACCTCTATCCAACAACGAAACCAACGAAATATGTTTATTTTTTTATTTAATTTCTAACTAATGTGTAACAAATCGTAGTGAAAATCCTCCAATCAGTATTACAAATATCAAATTTTCTTACAAAAATATGAGTATTTAATATTTAAAGTAATGTAGATTAGTTGAGGTAGATCTTATTGCGTAATGATGTACATTGGAAAACAGGGGATACGTTCCCCACAAGTACCGTGTAAAAAAAAAAGTATACTAAAAAAGTACAATGCTGGACATGGATTTGGAAAAAAAGAAATTACTTACTGTTTATTGAACCGTAATTTTTTCTTAAATGACTTAAAAATACTTTAACAAATCGTAACAAAGATTAATCACTATCATAAATATAAAACGTCAAGAAAGTAAAAGAGCCATGTAGGGTATTTTAATAACAAATAGTATAGTTATATTATTAAATGAATGTAAGAAACCATGTAAAAAAATCAATGTGAAAAGAGGTTCCAGTGTAATTGATACACAGAGTATCGCGGATCAAAGATTTTATAGTTCAGAATTATGTTCACAGAATTCGTGAACTGGACCGTGATGAACTGTTTGAACGTGCTCGTAGTGAGATCCTCGACCAGAGCATCAACTTGTCTATGGTTCCTCCACGTGTGTGGGAAGAGAGGCTCATGCAGGCTCTATGGAAAATGACGAGCACACATGTTTTTGAGAATATTTATCTACCGGCTGCCATGACACCAAACAATAGTAAGTTCTTCTCCACAAAATGATTCTTATTGTATGCGGGTAATTAGTCAATGATCAATCTTAGGCCTCGAATGAGAGAGGCAGAAAAAAATTTATCAATTTGGTATATTAAATTTTTCATGCAAAATTCAAATATTTATATTAGATTTTGTATTATCTTTTACTGACAATTTTATGCAAATATTTTAAATTTATTATGGAAAATTCTAATTAACTATACATAGTTAAACTTGATAAGCATAAGCGTCCTTTGGCTTAGTTGTATTTTTTCCCTTTTATTAACTTTCAAAGTATTACTAATATGTCATAATTCTATATCCGCTCCCTAATTGGAGCATATGGTGTCCACATCATAGAGCCTCCAGGCATCGCTGTCAGTTGCTGGCTCCTGTGCAAAATGTTACTAATATGTTAATCTTCAAAAATCTTATTGCCATTTTGCAGATACTTTTAATACTACTGTCGACATCAAATTAAAACAGTGGGCCGAAGAAACTCTTCCATTAAAGTGAGTATATTTTTCTTTATGTGTAATATCCTAGTGCGTAGTACATCTATCTATCGACCTTATGTTAAAAAATAAACTGAAATTTGGCAAAAGAAATTCAAAATTTTAATTTTCCTAATTTTTTTTTACTATCCCCTTCAAAATACTCGCCATTTGCGACAATTCATTGATGCCAACGCTTAATCCAATTGTCCATGCACTTTTCATAGGCCTGCAAAGGTATGGCCTTTAGCTCTCAAAGCAAATTCTCTTTTATGGCATCAATCGTCTCAAAGCGCGTTCCAAAAAAAAAAACAAAGAAAAAAGTCAGACGGGGCCTGGTCTAGAGAATACGGTGCTTGGTTAATGACATTAGTTAAATTGATGAATGTATGGTCGCTATCTGCGTTGGATATCATCTCTTTTTGTGACGAGGCGGGCAGCGACGCGTTTCATGCCCAAAACATCAGTCAAAATATGATCTGCTGATGCTTTATAACACAGTAAGCTCTCGGATTGGTACATATTGATTTTTCAACACGATTTGCTTTGCCGATTCGATGTTTTCTTCGGTAACTGACGTTGTTGGGCGTCCAGTATGTTCATCATCATCTAAGCATTCACGAACGTCTTTGAACCTCTCATACCATTCGTATGACTGTGTTTTCGAAAATTTGAGGCACGCTCATTCCAATTTTTTATCAATTTATTTATTTTAATTTAATTGCCACTCAACAATTTTTCGACTCACTCAAACGGATGCTGACAAAATACTGAACATCCAATCGCCGTCAAACTTTGACAGGTTGCCAACGTGACTGAAAAATTCCATTTGGTGCAAATGAATTTCAAATTAGAAATTCCCATTTAATTTTGATCATATGGTATATACAGACATGCAGTTGTCTTTTTTGCACAGCATTGGGGAGGCATCTTCAAGACTGTGACAGAAAAGTGTTCAAATACCTATTTACCAAAATTCTCTGTCACTGCATATCCTCACAATTTATGTAATCCGAAACACAAAATCAATAATGTAATCATGAATGCATGCATTATTTATCATTTGTCAAAGTAAAAAACATTCCAACTGTTGTGTTAATTTGATTGTTTACTCTTTTCACAAAAGTGCCATTATCTCAGTTTAACTTTTTTATGGCTGGCTGCTTTCTGCATAACTATGATTGTTTATTTGTATGAGAATGTATGAAGGAAAATGGGTCCTGAATATTTCGCTGTAAAAAGTGGGAAAATGTAAAATTGAGGAACATGAAAATGAAATTTTTCTGTATTTATAATAACTATGTATATACGTAAAATCCTTATGCAATATTACAGATCTGTAGAATGCGGCTGGGAAACTCTGCAATCTGAGCTGAAAGATTTCCTGAACAAAGCCAAACTAACTTCCGATCATGATGATATTTTTGATAATCTGAAGGCCGCCGTTGTTGATGAGGCTCTCCGAAAGTGAGTATTAAATATTATTTATAGAATAGCAAAACAAGTTTCAAGAAGTCTGAGAAGTTACACGCGGTCCAAGCACACTTCCGATCCAAGAAAGGGCTTCTGTACCAACCGAGTTGTGGACCATTCAAACAGCCTTCCCGAGAAAGTGGAGTGAATGGCAGATCTGTGAATATATGGAATAGTCTATCTCGAGAGATAGTCACTCAGCATTTAAAAATAAATTGGTCTTAATAAATATATACACATAACCTTACCTGATTAGCGAGACATGGTCAAATCAGTTTACGAGTGCCTGGTCTTCTAGAATGGAAATAATATGTGATCATTTTGTATCATTATAGAGAAAATTCTCCAGAACATTTAATATGAAATACATTTAAAAATTAATGGTACTTATACGTGATTCTCAAGGTTTTGCTATCATTGATTAAAGTGAAAACCTGCTTTGAATTGTAAAAAAATTATATTGAAGTCACATCTTACTAAATCTTTTTCTTTTTAAACTGGTAAACATGGTTTAAAATTTGTACATATTGATGAATTCTTTTCTTAAACACATTTTCAGGCACAGTTGGGAATCCAAAGCGCAAGAAATGGTTCGTGTTTTGCAACTAAATGCTTTGCAAGATCGTGCTGTAAGCGGTAAACGTGATTGGGATGATGCTGTTTCTTTCTTAGAAAATTCTGTAAAGGATACACTCAAAAAAACTGAAGATACTCTCAAAATCATGATGGGACCATCCTTCAAAGAGAGGTATAATTTCAATAAATATATATTGTGAATTTTACCATTGATTGTAGTTCTTTCACACTTATAGATTGCGCTGACTGAGTACAGTCTAAACTTATCAGAGTTGCATTATTGTCTTTTAGGTATTTAATTTGATAAAAGAATGCCATCTAAAGATTAAAAACAGATGTTGATTGGTGTATTTCTTTTTGGCGTTCAGAGGATTAAAATTGGTCAAAAACAAGTACTTGTGAAAAATGTTCATATTACACCCTGTTTCAGTTGGTTATACTGGCAAAGTACCTCAGAAGAACAATACCGCCGCCGCGCTGTTAGGGATGAGCTAGAAGGTCTCTTGAGGAATAGCGGAATAAAACGGGCTTCTGGCCTGACTTACGAAGAACTCGCTGCCATCCGCAAGAATCTGCAACACAAGGATGTGGAAGTGGACCCAGACTATATTCGTGATACGTGGCATCCAGTTTATAGGAAGTAAGTTTATTCCAACAATATTTTGATTGTCCAGACCCTTTTATTAAAAGTACTGGATTGTATACTTGAGGAATTATATCAGGTTAGATATCTAAACACAGGGTTAAGAAATTCTAGATAAATAATAAATCATTTTCCTTCATAAAATATTTACAGTAAAACCTTTTTTTTTATTTTTCTAGGGAGCAACAAAAAAGTGTAAATTTGAGTAAAACGCTAAAGTGAAACAAATATATGGAAAAAAAAACAGAATAATTACATGAAAATAAAATAAATGTTCTAGAAAATCGAGACTATAGTGTAAATAAACGTATTTTCAATGATTTCAATAAAAATATTTTTATATTTTTTCAAACAGTATTTTAGTATTTTAAAAACAAGTTAAAATTTTGTTTGAGTAGGAGAAACTATTTTTAAAAACTGACAATAAATCATTAGCACATCGTATTTAGGTTGTGATAATAAAAACATATTATAAAATAAATAAACACAGACTAGCGCATTTGACTATAAAATTGAGATAAATTGCAAAATAATATAAAATGCACTTTCTTCTATCCATAAATAATAATACATGTATTTTTATAAAGAAAAAAAATCAGAAGCTGCGAATGGAGAATTAGCTTCCCATGAACCGGAAATTTATCACAACACTATCATTGCTTAATTCACCAGAACTCGTGACGTGATTTAAAGTAGTTAATTTTTATATTTTTTTTGAGAAACTTTGCCGTATGATTAAATTCTCTAATTTTTACCATGCATAAAGAAAACATATTTTATATCCAATTTTCCATAGCACTAAACTTCACTGCTCAAAAAAAACTATTTTTTTTAATAAATGTGTAAGCTGGCATGGTCCTAAACTTACGAGAGAACAAATGTTTATTTTTTATGTATTTATATTATCTGACAATAAATGAATGACACACTAATATCAAAACAAATCATGGGAGAAAGTTATTACAAATTGCGTTGATTGGTAAATTATTCTAATAAAATATTTATAGTAAGATTTTTTTTTCAGGCATTTCCTAAAGCAGGCCCTAGCTAGGTCTTATGACTGCAGACGTGGTTACTATCTTTATCAACAACAAGGTCTAGAAGGAGAAGTAAGTTATTTTATTATTTATTTTTACTATTACACTCACATTCTGAATGATACAATATTGAATAAGAAAATGTGGAGAGGTCCTTAAATATTTCATATCAAATCACCTAATTGCATGATATATTTTTTTATATTAATTTTACAATTATTGATGACCCCATGGCAAGAGCATGTAAAGTAACATTTTTGACAAAAGTTAATTAGTAAATTCTTAACTAATTTACGCATGCTTTATCCAATGAAAATGAATTCAGAGCTTATAAATAGCAAAAAAATATCAATGCCTTTTTGATAAATATATTAAAGCACTTTTTTTCGAAATTGAATAATTTTTTTATGGAAGTAATATGTGATTGTCATAAATCTCTTGAGCGTTATTCAACACATTTTTGCCACGTGGTCTTAAATTGTAAATTTAATTTAAACGTTCACTGCATCGCAGGCTCTATTAAGCTTCATTTATATGCTGAAATATTTTGAACTTATAGTTCCATGGCATCTCTACTTGCCCATAGCACCCCTGTCAGGTGTGGCATTTATATGTGTCATATTTGGATTAAAAGTATGACATGCATTATATTATATAAATTTGATGTATTTCAGATTGAATGCTGTGATGTAATTTTGTTTTGGCGTATACAACAAATGATGAAAATGACAGCTAATGCTCTGAGACAGCAGATTATGAATAGGGAAAGTAAGTATTATAACATACAAATATAACAGGATTGGGTCATCTGCCTGACATATCTACCTATCACATCCAGTAAAACCCCCGTTTTACGCATTTAAAGGGAGCAGCGAAAAAAAGTGTAAAGCCGAGGAAAACGCTAAAGTGAGGAAATGAAAAACTTGGGAAAAATTGTGAAAACGGTCTTAATTGGGTATTATTTATATTTACTTAATGTTTAAATAATTTTATGTAGGTACATAACCTTAAAAACACGAAATAAAAATTTGAAGGATTTAAAAAAAAACATGATGGTTCTGGAGAAGTATAAAAAAATCTATATTAAAAATTATATTGACCCAACACAAAATGACATTTTAAAATTACACGGGAATGCAACATAGATGACAAAGATTGGAACTTCATAAAAAATCTTTGGTTCTAGTCTACCGAAATGAAAATTGGTAATGGCTGTTCTGATGAAATTAAAATCTGAAGATGCGTACTACAGGGTTGCATATTGTGGCCGCTATTGTTCAATATGTACCCTGATATTGTTCAATATGTACTCTGATTATGTCTTTAAAAAAGTCTTCGAAAGGAGTGAAGATCAACGGCACATACATATATCAGCAATATAAGATATTCCGATGATACTGTTATCTTGGCTGACCTTCAAGAACTCTTTATTGAGATAAATGATGCTGGAGAGGAATTGGCCTTATACATTAACATAAAAAATACAAAATGGATGTCATTTGGCAGGGCAGACTACTCTAGCATCATTTTACAGCTAGGAAATAAACTGTTGGAGATGATGGACCAACTCAAATACCTGGGCAGTATAACTACAAAGTCTAGACCCAGATGTGGAGGTGAAGTGCAGGATCGAAAGGTCATTTGCATTAAACAAAATGAGGGCAATGACAAATTGAATTTGAAATTAAGGCAGAGAATGGTGATGTGCTATGTCAGGTTTGTCCTGTTATATGGTTTAGAAACCTGGACTTTAAAAGTACACACTGTGAACTTCTTGGAGGCATACGAGATGTGGCTTCACAGAAGATTACATCGTATATCGTGGACAGATTTGGTCAACAATGTAGAGGTCCTGAGGAGATCTAATTGCCAGTCAATTTAGACCTTTATGTTTCAACGTTCAGTGGATTGTCCCCGACGTAAACAATTTGAACTAAGATATTTTCAACGGCTCATAACATTTGGTTATAATGTATTATTTATTCTCATTAGGAAATCTGATAAATAAATTTTGCAAGTTTTTTTTTTTTAACAAAGAACAGTTTTGTTTCTGTCTCCATTACATTAATTTGATATTTCTTATACGCTTAATTATTCACAGACTAGATTTTAAAAAATGTGTATTTGAGTTTATCTATTGCTTTTACTTTCTGTATATTTATTTATTTAATAATTTACACGCCCTACGGGCTTTTACATATATTAGAAATTACATTCAAGTGCAGCAGTGAAACATAAGTATGTAAATTTAGTTAAAATTAAAGATAACATAAGAAAAACTAAAAGACACAATAATAAGTAAAAATCAGGAAATGTACCAACATAGGTATAATAATAATAATAATGTTTGGATAATTTATATAGCGCCATTTTTGTGAAAATCACCTCATAGGGTACATAGAAAAATATTTAATAAATTTATGATAGTGATTTCTTTCTGCATCCATATCTAATCATTATAATCATTGTTTTGCATAAATCTGTTAAGTTTTTTGGGATCTAAGTATTGATCATTATATTTTTAACAGCAATTTGTTGAATACTTATTTTCTTACTTTAGGTCATCGCCTTGACAAGGAGCTGAAGGATGTTTTGGATGAGTTTGGACAAGATCCTGATAAGAAAAAGCAACTTCTTACTGGAAGGCGTGTAGCACTTGCTGAGGATTTAAGTAAGTAATGGTCTTTATTTTGCAAAGTAATATGTCCTTTGGTAATTGTAATGGTGTCTTTAATAATAACAGTAAGTGGGATACAAAACTGTTTATTCTGTGTAATGAAAACTATCGGGTTCTAGCCAGCAATGCCCAACCGCTTGCTCCGCGGCAGTGTAGACCGCCCTCCCTACTTCTCATCCCCCGTTGTCTCCACATATCTCTTACCATACACCACAGTAATGACTAGGGTCCAGGCACTTGATGTAAAAGCAGTTGGGTATTGTAATGTATAACAAAGGGCTCAAGTTTTTACCTCAATGCTCTTCTATGCCAAAATAGTACACGAGTTTTTACTGTATTGGGTATTTTTTTAAATAAAAAAGATACTAATCACAAAATATGTTTTTATTTAAAGGTAAAAACAAAATAAACAACAATGTTTTAAGATAGATAAAAATTAAGCGTAACCTCCAATTCTTGGAACATGGTTAAAAAACAGTATTTTTGGATTTATAAGAGAACAAAAAAAAAACCTTGCAATTATTTGTTTCATAAAATTGAGTACATATTACCGCCCGATGATTGGGACATACCCATTTCCCACAAGTCTCCCAGTTTTCCACAATTTTTTTGTAGATCAATTAAATGTTTTGTAAGTTCCTCGCCATTTTGTTTACCTAAGATAAAAATTAAATATATAATTAACCAAAAACTACTATATAATCCAATATATTTGTCAATAGTAGTATGAAAAACATATTTCCGTAGAAAAAAAAAACCACCACTCACTAAACAAAAATATAACTTCAATTCTTGCGAGGACTACTGTGGTAGTCCATGATTCAATGCCAAACGTGTTTTCACCCCCAGCGTCTGCGTGGGTCTGATTCTTAAGGTATGTTTGTCCTTAAAGAATACACGGACGCTTAACTCCCAAATATCTACAGGTAAAAGAATATCAATTAAAGTGTCACTTTGGATTACTATGTCCGCGGCAGTGCTCTAGTGTTAAAATAGTTGTTAAAAATGACTCATTTACACCAGTAAAATTATAATATAAGAAACATGGTGTATACAAACAGTAAATATTTAATTTATTTGCCCACGTGGTTTATCTTGATGATTCCCACAAAAATGCCCGAAGGAAGGGCCAGCATTTCGTAAAAATTCTATTTGTCACTACCCGTTTATTTGGCTATTTACTAACAAAAAGTAATTTTCAATGAAACTAACTCCAAACCCATAAAAAGACAATTTTCTCGCGCACCCTCATGACTAAAAACTACATTAAAACCCCAATTTTTTTTTTATTTAAAGAAATTTGACCATTTTATCAAAATTTCTTTGTATTTCAAAAATTATTTTCTACTGGATTAGAACACTTCTTGAAAGAAGCTCAACTTCGACACTAGTGTCAAAATGTGAAATACGTATTGCCATTATTAGACTTTATTTACTATTTTCAATTATTGAATTTGGTATATTTGGTTATCTTTTAGTAAAAACAGTTTTTATTTGTTGCTTGGATTGGATTACCCAATAAAGCCTACAGATGTTTAATATTATATCCCTTTATTTATTATAATAAAACAGACTCTTGAAAATATTTTTTACGTCATCATATCCATAAAATTATGTCGGGGAAAATAATATTGTAACTTGTCGGTGAAATTAAAATGCAAAGAAAAAAAAAAATTTTACAAAATATTGCTTGGAATACACACAATATTTTCAAAAAATTATGTTTTTTTTAAAACGGTATCACTAAACATTTAATAAAATGTACCTTTTATCCTTGTAACTCTTTTTTCAAGCTTGTCAAGGTTTTGTGTTAAATTTTTTGCATCATTATTATCTTACAGACTTAGATATGCAAACAACAGTCGCAACGAGCGGACGTCAACTCAGTGAGGAGGGGGAATTTTGTTCTTGTAAAGTACCATAATGATTCTTCCAAAATGACAGTAATTCTATTAATAAGTAAGAGTTGTGCTCTATTAAATTATTATGTAAAATGTTCATAAAATCTACTTTATTTTTACAGAGAGAGTGCGACAAATCCAAGAAAAACTAGAGGAGTTTATTGCAGCCCTTAATAAAGAAAAGTGATTACTTAATATTATTATTATTTATTTGATGTGATTTTATAATTTGTTTTAACTTTATACTTTATAGAGCTAAGCATTTCTTAAATTTAACATATTTGCTTTCTTATTTTCTGTCAACGTATCAATGCTTTTTCGGTTTTATGTTTATTAGACAGCAAATGTGTCATCTAATTTTAGGTACAACTTAATTTTCATACATATTTAATAAAAAAAAAACAAACTTCCTTTTTGCCAATATATTAGGGGGACCTTGAACAAACTGCTTATTTTATGACTGCCATTTGAGTGTAGTTTGTGTCCAAATGCGGTGAAGTAAACAACACGTCGTCCATGAGTTTGTTTTGCTTTGAAGGATTTGGCATTATTTCGTTGCCATCAAAACCTTATCCGCACCTGATGGTGTATCGGGAATTGTCTGGGAATCTATCATCTATTACAGGGAGGTAAGGTGATCAGCCTTAGGCTTCAAGTGCCAGTCCAAGTATACAGGGTGTTCTTTAAACCCTGTCACATCCGAAACCACGATGATCAGTATGGGCAAGAAGACATTTTAGCATATTTTAAAAAATACTTAGAACAAAGAAAATTTTTAATAATAAAATATTAAAAAAACAAATGGTTGCTTACTTCTGCAGGGGAGAAGTGAGGGGAGCGCGGCGCAGTATCAGACTCCCCCCTTCCCTCACCTCGTTTCACCACTGCAGAATTAAGCAACGATTTGATTTTTTTGTTATTTTATTTTTTTAAATTTAATTCGTTCTAAAAATATATTTGAATGTGCCAATATGTCTTCTTGCTCATACTGATCATCGTGGTTTCGGATGTGACAGGGTTTAATGAACACCCTGCATATCCAATAATATTTTATACTGCAAATTATTTTATTCTTTCTATAAATAGAATGTTGTAAAATAAACATGTATAACTTCTTCTCCTATGACTTTAGGAATAATGTAACATTATTAAGCGTTTTCACATTATTAAGCTTTGATCATTTTATTGATTCACCGAAGATATACATAATTACAGTTTTGTTCCCTTTTAAAATTACATGTATTGATGCGATTCACAAGAACAATAAATAGTCATTGCAAAATGAAAAAAATACATTATTTATGTATTTGAAATATACCCATTTGACAGTTAGTTTAGTTTGATGAAATTATATAAATTTTTTGGT
The DNA here is from genome assembly GCF_059751315.1 of Micrasema longulum. Lineage (NCBI taxonomy): Eukaryota > Metazoa > Arthropoda > Insecta > Trichoptera > Brachycentridae > Micrasema > Micrasema longulum. The sequence goes on along the minus strand of NW_028277642.1, from coordinate 223,658 downwards.
GACAATATTACTTGCCTGTCACATTTGTTTTTAGTTTCGTGTATGATAAAGTAATGTTAATTTACCTTGGAATGTTATTTATGGTTAAAAAAATATTTATGTCACATATTGTTTTCAGATTTAAACTTTTGTTGCAGAAATTATTATTATGTCTTCAAAATTGAATGTATAATGTGATATTTTCGAATGTTACTGCATTTTTTGACATAAATGTTCATTTGTAATATGAAGAAATAATACATAGTGAGAAACATAGCTTCTCTATTATTGTTTTAAATAATTAAAGAATAAAGTTTCCCTAATGTAATAAGCACTGTACATATATTTTTATAATATACTGTAATTATAGAAATGTATAATGTAATAGAAAATATACTTCATATAATATTTAAGAATCGACTTTAGTTAAAAAGAGTTCTTTCATTAAGATATTTTTGCTGTCTAGTCTATTAAATATTTTCCTGTATATTTAATTACGCTGTTGTTAACTATGTTATGTAATTTAGTAACCAAAATAAATAAAACAAATGCATTGACTCTTATTTCATTTTTACACCCTGGTTGTGATACTACCCATTGCATTACCCGTCATTATTCCTTTTAGGTATGCTCGGTATCACAAGTATCACAAGGATTGCCGCGCTTATGATGGCCTTTAAACTTCTAAATGGGTTAAATTATAATCCCAACATTTTGCAGCGTATAAAATTATGTATCTAGCAACTATAAAGTTAGGCAACACAGACCATTTGTTCTTTCTGAATAGAGGACAAATTTACCGTTGATGATGCCTGTGGGGAGAGTTATTGGTCAGTTAAACAGCCTACTGACAGAGGTAGATCTTTTTCTTGCTGGGATTACCAGTCTTAGACTCTTCCTCTCTAACTATGTATCATGTGTATTAGTGAGTTATTCGTCTTTGTTTACTATGGTTTTTATGGACTATATGTTGGACCTTTGTGATCTATTATGCTTTTTTTTTTATTTTTGTAATTACCTAATAATATAATATACATGGTATGTCCAGAAAGTAATGTGAGTGAGTCAATTACAAAGAAGTTATTGAAATTTTCGTTACAACACATCAAAATTCTTCAATATAGGCTCCTCCTGCATTGATGCATCGGCTCCAGCGATTTTTCCAAGCATCGAATGCGCCACAGCAGGCCTCTCCAGAATGCTTCTTAAGGCCGCGGTACAAGCTGCTTGGATCCTCTTGATAGTCTCGAAATGCCTTCCTTTCATGGGTCCTTTCAGTCGTGGAAACAAAAAGAAGTCGGAGGGAGTCAGGTCCGGACTGTAGGGGGCCTGGGGAATTATTAGAACCTCTGCTTTGGCTAGGTAGTTGGTGACGAAGAAGGCACTGTGGGCCAATCTGTTGTCGTGATGCAATTTCTAGTCCTTGAATCCTGTGTTTCAGTGTTTCAGTTTAGCACTTTGACGTAAAATTTAGCTTTCACAGTTGTACCAGGTGGTACAACTCTAAATGGACCAGTCCTTTGATATTGATTGTGCCAGATTTTAAAACCAGATGACTACATGAAATATCTGGGAATAAACTTGATGAGCATCGTCTTGTTTTTGGACCTGCTCATCCTGGCCTTGGGGCGAGGGGACGCCGACCCTTTGCTGGTCCGACAGAGCATCTTCTTTAAATGCTGTCTTTATCATTTGAACAGTTTCCGCGGTAGTCTTGCCAAGTTTGACGCAAAACTTGATTGCCATTCTTATTTGTTAAGAGGGCAGAATCTAGCCACATTATCTGTGCATCTAGGCAAAACTGACAGTTATGTCAGAATTAAATTCAATTAAAAATTTTACTTACTTCTCTCTTATTTGTTTATTTATTTATTTATTATATAAATACGGCCTACGCCAATTACAACAGTTACATGAAGAAACATAAATGCAAGAAACTGAACAAAAAGAACATTAAACTATTTAGCAAAGACAAACAAGGGCAAAACAATAATAGTATACAATATATTTAAAAAAACGAAAGACCAAAAACTTTGAGCTAAACCATGCCAATCCAACTTCATCCCACACTGTTTAGTCACGAAGAGATCTACGAAAAGCCGGAAGATCTATCTAAAAAAATTCCAAGTCGTGTGATGAATTGACTAATCTACACATTCTGGACATTGGGGCATAAAAACCAAAGTTGCTCATAGAAGAAGATTTTATAAATAGCAGATTTTGACTTCTGGTGACACGGTTGGGAACATGAAAAGAAATTGATTGCAACAGAGATGGGACATCACTTAAAGCATTAAGTATTTTGAAAATGCATATAAGGTCCATCTCAGTTCTACGTCTCTCCAATGAAGACAGATTAAGAGATTGCTCTATTTCAAAATAAGAATAATTACCCCTTTGTAATCCGAGCAACCATGCCACTTTTCTTAGAAAACGGTGTTGGACAGACTCGATATGGTCAATATGAGTCCTGTAGAATGGAGACCAAATAAGAGAAGCGTAGCGTATATTTTAAATAGGCATTTAAGAAAAAAAGTGCTCACCTCAGAACGATATTTTTTGAAAATAAATCGTAATTAAAGGAAAAATTGCTTGGTATAACAATTTTTGTCACTTTTAATGCGTAGATATTAGATGGGGTATTAGACCCGTCGGTACAATCAACTTGATGGTGGGGGGATCGGTAGTGTATCTTCGTCGCTCGGAAGAATTTTTCTTCAACTATGACGTCATAATGAAGCTATGTCACTTTGGTGCATTCATATGCGTACTGTGACGTACGCTTCCCCTTGTTACATATCAATGTACCTGCCTAAAACTTGAAGGTGGGGGGTCGGTAGTGTGTTTTCGTAATCGCTCGAGAGAATTTATCTTCAACTATACCGTCATGGTGAAGGTATGACGTCCTTAGCTTCCCATCATAACGCCGGCCTGGTGCCATGCCACCAAGACTCCTTTTGCTAGTACTAATAAAGGTGCATTGATATCAAAACAATATTAGCCTTTTATAAAACACATCGTTATTGTCCTGTTCACACCCAGTAGTACATTGATCTCAAATTGTACCGTATCTTGATCGTTTGTTACTCGAAGGTTGGATGATCAGTTGTCAAGAAATAAATTGTCATTACAGACCTTTGGAAAAATGTTTGCCACCCCTGCTTCAGCCCTGAATCGAATAGACCATTGTTTTTCAACCTGTGGGTCGCGACCCCCTGGGGGGTCGCGGTGTCTCTGTAGGGGGGTCGCGAGAGGTCGAGAAAACTTCAGTTTTTTTATACAACATATAATTTGTGAGACTTAAATAAAAAGTCGATAAGAGTTAAAATTATTATATATAACAAAATTTCCCTATAATCAATCATACAAGTCAGAAAAATGCTAGTTCAAAACATGTTATTACAAAATAAATAAATATTAAAAATGTGTTTAAATAGAAAATGATTACATCTGTGCTTGCTTATCTTCGTTCATTTTAATGTGAAGGTTGCGCTTGAGTTTGTTCAATTAATTTCTCCCATCGTGGATCCGTTGTTGCCACATTAAGTATTAAATCGTTTTCCAAATTTAAGCGATTTCTTAGTTTACATTTTATTCGCGCCATTGATGAAAATGCCAACTCGCACAAGTACGAGGTAGGAAATGGAATCAAACACTTCGAAGCCTCGGTTGTTAATTCCGGGTATTCTGTTTTTCTTTTTAACCAAAACGTATCCAAATTTTCAGACTTGAATTCCAAGTGTAACATCCCATCGGCAGATAGTTCCAGCAGATTCTCTTTGAGCTTAGTTGCTAAATTTGCCTCGTTTATAGCTGCATTTAAAAACGGATTTAAGATCCGTCTTTGCCCAGTGTTATCCGATATCTCTTGCAGTGAGAAGTAATGGCACAATTCTTTCTTCAAATTATGTAACACCATTTTCATACCAGATATATATGAGTTGATGTTGATCTCGCTTCCGACTTTTTCAATGAAAGACTGTGTGGACGAAAATGAATCAAAGTTATTTTGATTTATAGATGATGACCACAATTCAATTTTTTTATAAAGCCATGGAGTTTGTCTTTTGCTGTAATGACATTTTCATCACGCCCTTGAAGACTTTTATTCAAGATATTTAAATGTTCAAATAAGTCAGAAAGAAAAGCCAAATTTAAAAGGAATTCCGGGTCAGAAATGAATTCAGAGTAATGTGACTTGGCTTGCTGTAAATATACTAATAGTTCAGCGCGAAGTTCCATAACTCTGGTCCGTACTTTGCCTTTTGATAACCACCTAACTTCTGTATGGTAAAGCAAATTACGATGAAGTGTCCCCATATCTTCACAAATGATTCGAAACAATCGAGTCTGCAACGCTTTTCCTTTAATAGAATTTACAGTGTTAATAATAATATTAAGAACTTGACTGTATTCTTGCGGTAAGGATTTGGCTGCAAGAGCTTGGCGATGGAGAAAGCAATGCATCCAAAAAGCGTTTGGCATCTGTTCTTTCAGTCTAGCAATAAATCCACTCTTCGCACCAGTCATGGCTTTTGTTCCGTCACTACAAATAGCAATGCATTTTTGTGCCCAATCGATATTCATATCTTGCGTAGCTTCAAGGAACATGCCATGCAAGCATTGACCTGTCGTATTTTTGGGAAGTGCCTTGCAAAGTAGAAAGTATTTCTTCGATTATTATTTCATTGGATTCAAAACGCACAAAAGCTACAAATCGCGCCCAACTCGCAATATCCGTTGATTCATCAAATTGCAAGGATACAAAAGAACTTTTCATTATTTTTTCTATAACTTGATCACGAACATCAGTCGCCATATTGCTTATCATGCGTTGAATGGTATTGTCAGAGAGAGGTATACTTTTGAGCTTTTCGACCTCTTGCTTGCCAAACATAATCTTTGCTATATCTAAAGCCGCTGTTAAAATCAAATTTTCGGCAATAGTGTGAGATTTCCCTGCTTTAGCCACACGAAAAGCTATTCGATAACTAGCGAGCAACGCTTTCTCATTCAGGTTGGACATTAGTCCTATAGCAGTTTTTTGACGTTCACGAGCTTTTCATTTTCTCTCAAAAAATTCCACGGGTTTATTTTTTATATTATAGGATGTTTTGTGTTTAGGTGGCGTACCAACTTCGATGGCTTCATGCTTTCTCTTGACAAAATTTCAAAGCAAATTACGCACTGCGGTTTACTGTCAATCACAGTAAACCCAAATTTTAAATAAATGTCGTCATAAAGACGTTTTTTCTTTATTCCACTACTCCCGCTAGACGTTGATGGTTCTGATGATGTTTTCAGGAATTTATCCATTTTCAATTATAACAACTCAAATAAATGCGTACCGTAAAACAAGTGGTTCGCGCTCGTCTAACAATTTAACAGCAGACATGACCACGCGTGACTTACACTCACAAATCAGTCTATAATTACTCCAACTCCAAGGCACCCAACAGTCCACATAACATCGAATTTACACTTCTGAATCGTTTCCACTTATCGTGATTGCTTCTGATTCCACTTGCTTCGCTGTCTTGCATCAAACTGCCATGGCCGTGGTCGACCGCCGTATTTATAGGCCAGCGCATTCTAGCGAGAATTATCTCGAAGCGTAAAGAAACGTCTCGAAACTTGTGGATCTTTCGGACTACCAGCGCCATCTGTTGCTAACATCCGGAACCTGCACTAGTTCCTAGTGTTACTAACAGATGGCGCTGGGAGTCTAACCCAAATGATATATTTTATTTATTTATATACATCTAATATATTAGTTATCAATTGGCCACGTATTCAATTTAAAATCATATGTTTTACGTACTTAATACTTAATCATATGCTTATATCAGATTGCAAATAACGCAAACGCCTAAATTTTATGTAAGTATTATATATTTTTAACATACATGGAAAAAAAGGTTGGGGGGTCGCGAAATATTTTTTGATACTAGGGAGGGGGGTCGTGTCATGAAAAAGGTTGAAAAACGCTGGAATAGACAAATCGATCTGCGCGCGCATCCCGCCCACGCGTTACGCCGAATCGGCGCTCGCGCAGGATCGCGAATGCGTTCTTTGCCCTCAAACATTTCTACAAAGGTCTTTGAAGGCAATTTATTTCTTGACTCAGTTTTATGCTCAGATTCGGTCCAGAGAGTATGAAATATTACGATGAAAATCCATGTCGACCTTGTTGAGAATTGATTCCAGAACCTCAGGCATGGTAGACAAACGCGCTAACCAGTAGACCACCAGGTGAACTCACCCAATTTCCTTTCTGGGCTGGTATTCTGAACGCATTAACAGCTCGCTATAACTCTATTTTGTACGTAAACACGCGCTCACTGCGTTCGGAATCCCTGGGGATTTCGATTTAAGAGATGCCATCTGTTAAATTTTGTATGAAATCAGTTGAGCATAAGAGCAAATTAAACGATCTAAAATCTAGCAAAGAAAATTCCATTCCTCGAAAACAGCCTAGTAATCTTTTAAACAACTCAATGACAAGTCATAAGCCTCGTAAGCGCCCAGATTTGTACATCCTTCATCTTGGCTGAAATATCTATTAAAGTTATTTCCTTCGGCTCTGTTGTCTTTTTCAATGAAATCCTAACAGGGTTAAAATATTGTACGCCGGCCTCGTGGTGTAGTAGTCGCCACGTTTGCCTACTATGCAAGCGGTCTCTGGTTCGATACCCAAAATGGTTGCTCAAAAAGCTGTTTTTAGACTAGAATATTTCATAGTCCCTGGGATTGGAACCTGAAGCGTAAGACTGATCATCTTAACTTCATGAATTTTTTTTTATCAAGATACACTCCCAGATAGCAATTTAAACTTGCCTCAAGCTTGTATCAAGTTTGAAGTATCAAGAGTTCAAGCTTGACCCAAGTTTGAGATTGCAAACTTGAGGCAAGTTTATAGCAAACTTCCTAGTTACCATCCAACAAACTTGCATGATGTTTGTTTTTTTACAAAAAAACAAACATCATGCAAGTTTGGACTTATTTAGCAAAAAAAAACAAAAAATACAAAAAAAAAATACAAAAAAATAGAGAGAAAAAAAACAAGAAAAAACAAAAAAAAAACGAAACAAATAAAAACACAAACCAAAAAAACAAAAAACACGAAGCTTCTTAAAAATATTAATATTAAATAAAATATCTTGTTATTATTACTCAGTATATTTATTTTGAATAAATAATGAAAATGACGGGCTATTTTTGCCAAAAAAGTCAGATGATGTGATGTCAGATGGTGTGATGACAAATAATTCATGTCAATTGCCTGGAGATCAGAGTCCGGTGCATTCTTTTGTCTCTCAACTCTGAAACAAATAAATAAAACTGTTTTATGACTTACTAGCTTTTCGACTAGCGGGATTACTCATGGTAAAAAGTATCCGATATTCAAATCAAAACTTGTTGCAACTAAGGGAAAACATTTTGGGAAGGACGTATGGAAGTCTAGGTATTTACTGGGCGTTTATACTGTCATTAGCTGGTTGAAGTGGCCACTTTACAAACTGTGTAACATTAAGCGTTCTGCCTATGTTTAAACATCTTCATTTCCTCAACTCTTCCATCTGTTAACTTTTGTGAAGTATAAGAGCCTCTGAGGTTAAAGTAATGGTTTATCATATTGATATATTATCAACAGCCTTTTTGTTCTGTAAATAAAACATAATTCAATCAATTCAATTCAATATTAGTATAATGTTTGTGATATTTAATAATAAATCAGTTTAAACTATTGTAAGCACTATGCAGTGGATGAGATATTAATATCATACTTACTTTTAAAGAGCTCTTGACAAGACGGTTTTGTCGAGTGACAGTGCAACAAAAACTTATATTTAATGTTTTTTCCTTAGTGACATATCAATAGTTTATCCTTTAAACTGAGTAACACTTCGGCTATATTAAAAATTTTAAAATCGCTGGAAAAACGTCCAATGATAAATGCGTAATTAAAAAAGATATGAAACATGAAACCAACGGACAAAAACGGTGAAATATATCATTTTTCTATGACTTTGATAGTATTGCCAATCTGAATGTTGTTTGGATTTGACTACTTTTTTTGGATATTTGTCATGCACTAATTTAATTTGGTGGCCTCCATGGTGTAGTGGTTAAGACATTTGGCTCACACATGGAAGGTTCTGGGTTCTATTCCTGGTGAGAACACAAAAATTAAATGTGATTTTCTTAAGGCTGGGCGTACCGTGCTGCAATTTACCACTGTAATTGGGCCCCACGGCCTGTTGTGGTGCCAAAAAAAAAATCGGTCTTCTAGAAAAGTCCTGGAATTAAATATAACAGTTTGAATAAAAAAGGAATACTCTACATATTTTTATGTATATGGCAATGTGTTGATCATCACTATATGACATTCGGATTCTGAAATACCATTTTTGACATAACAATATTCCAGCAAGTTTTGTCAAAACTTGTCTCTTCAAATTTGTCATAACAATATTCCAGCAACTTTTGATAAAAACTTGTCGCGTCAAATTTTCCTTTTCAACCTTCCATCAATCTTAAATCAAGTTTGTACCAAGTTTCACTGCTATCTGGGCTGCGATTGGTGTAACAATACAGTGCTCTATGCAAGGGAATAATTAGTAGTCTACAAACATTTGGAAACGTTAAAAATACTGTGGTAAAGTATACCTGTCTAGCAAAATATATGTATATAAAATTATATTTATTAATCCAACATAATCAGTTATGCGCAAACAAAGATTTGTGCATTCAAAATATTATAGTAAAATAACTGCAGGCTTCGCTGTCACAATTTCGTTTCGTAAGTTCGTCAGTTCGTATATCCATCTCAATCTAACGCATTCAAAATCATATTTCGCTCTCGTTCCCTCTCGTACGATACGAATGAATGTACGAAACGAGTAAGTTAACACACAATACACTGGTTTCAAAAGGAGTTTTGGAAAATTGAAAAGATATTTTTTAGGCATACTCTAGCGTCATAAAATATAACCCCGATAATCTGTGCATGTGCTTTTAAAGGTAAAGGATATATGTTTCTATGAACTTCTCTAAAATATCAACAGATGGTTTTTTTTTGGTCATAGGCTATGCGATACAAGTAAATATAGTTTTCGCTACCGTTTGTGTTTGCAATATATTATGGTCATGAAGATGAATGAATGGTAATGGATATCCGACAAAGGCCCTCCATATAATTTTCCAACATAGTGAAAGAGAGTGAAAGTAGTAGAGTTAAATTCGATTTTTATTTCATATCGAGTGTTCAAAAAAACTCAGACGAGGATAAATACGCGGGGCGCATTTTTATAAATTTTTATAAACAGCATTCGACACCGTTTATCACGAAATTTTGCTTGAACTTGAACACCTGGGAGTCGTAGGTACTCCTCTGAAACTATTTTGTAGTTACTTGACCAACAGATACTGCTCAGTTCAAATTTGAGAATATTCTAGTGAATTTAGCATGATAACATGTGGTGTGCCCCAGGGCTCCATTCTCGGACCCCCATTATTCCTTATTTACATTAACGATGTCACCACGTAGGGTATAAAAGACATTCTTCAATTATATGCTGATTATATTCTATCATTGCCATATGGTTGAAGAGCTAGAGATTTAAATGCAAAGAGATCTCTCTCTTCTTGCAAATTGGTTAAGGATAAATAAACTAAGCTTAAATATAAAAAAACTTCAATTATACTATTCGGCAATAATTAAAACACGTATATTAACGTTTCTCTTGGATCTAGTAAGATTGAAGAAAAATACTTTGGGTTATTTATAGACTCTCAACTTTCATAGAACCATCAATATGACCATGTAAAATCCAAGGTTGCACTTGTAACTGGAGTTTGGTTTAGACTTAGGGGTTTACTTCCTAAGACTATTTTGCTATTCATTTATTATGCCCTGATCCATTCACATCTTGTTGATTTATCCTATATATGGGGATTCACTACAAAAAAAATCATTTCTAAGATTCAGGTTCTTCAAAACAGACCTTTGAGGAACATTCTAGGTCTGCTTTGGGATACATTTAAAGGATATACATTTAAAGGATATACATTTAAAAGATATTTACAGTCGAATAAAAATACTTCCTTTTAAAGTAATACCTATGCATGACATTTCAAACACCATGTTAAGCATTTTTAATTCCTCAGCTCCTAAAAATTTAAAGCAAATTTTGAATAGCGATATCCATAGCCACAATACGCGCAGCTCGAAAAACCTGCACATACCAACATTTAATCAAGTCCTCGGAGAATATTTCTCAAATGCTGTTTAATAAACTACCGACAAAAATTAAAGAAAACAAAAAGCGCAAATTGCAAAGCGTGGCTCTTAAGGCATTCTACCTAAACCTTTTCTTGGAAGATCTGAGTGAAAATTATTTGTGAAAGCTTCTTCATCTTGGTTAAGATTGGTGTATCTGTTATCAACTAGAAGCTAGCTCCTAAGACTTTGAGTTCCAGCTGTTCTTTCCTCTCCTGGGTGGTCTTCCGGGCAGACGGCGAACGGCTGGGATTTCGTGGGTCATGGTGTAGGGGATTTCAGAGCTATCCATCAATATAATTACTGACGTAATCTCTCCATAATCTATTTACTTTGCCTTGGGTATCGCAATTCTGTCTAACTTCTTGACTCGGATTCTGCCCCTTTGGGTTTTTCCTGCTATTGCCCTTAGTACTTTCATCTCTGGTGTTCTGAGCAGTTATTTAGTTTTTCTACTTCGTTTTTCGTTTTTTTTTCTCTCTATCTATCGTCGCCTCTACTGCATACATCATGATTGGTTTGACGCACGTTTTGTATATCCAAATCTTGTTTCCAATACGCATGTGTTCATTGTACCATACGACATTCCTTAGACGTCCAGATGTTTTACTAACTAGGATGGATATGTTCTAATCGCTGCATCGTCTGCGTGGCATGTGATGTTAACGACCTTAACTCCCTTAGTAGATTTAACACTTCCTTCACTCTCAAAAGCGTTTTTATATATTTATTCTGCTTGTGTAAGAAAAGGTTTTTGACTTAAATACTGTTTTGTTATATTTAGTTATAAAGGTGCCAAACTTGCTTTGTTTCTTTGGTGTTCACAATATGTGTTTTTTTATAATAATATTAATTAAGTCCCGAAATGAAATGTTGGAACTCCTGGGAATGTAATTCATATAATACTTTGTGTTATATGATTTATAAATAAAATTTTAAAAAATAAAAAATCGCGATATATGAAATTGAATACAAGCATAAATTAATAATTTCTTACTCAATTATAATTAAAACTCCTTTAATAAATACACTTGCAGGTTTTCGTGTTATATTATTATTTAGCAATACTAAAATAATATGAAAGTAACTTGGTCTGGAGGAAGCGACAGAAATAAGCATTATTTACTATTTTAATGTCAATTCACTCATCGAATCGCCAAAATAGTATTGCAAAAACCACATGATTTTTAAATATTTTTAGATATTTCGATCAAATTCGATCAAATAAACCTACCCAATCAACCGGAAAGTACTTATAAATTAGTACATTATAGAAATGAAATTGAACCCTTAGACTGCTAAGCTTATATATTTTCAAAATATTTTATCGAAAACGTTGTTTTCCAAACACACTACTGTATTAAAAATTAATAGCAATTCCAAGAAAAATCATCCGATTCATGTATTCCGAATTCACGCCCAATGAAGTTAGAAAATAGACAATATTTGCCGTTCGCATCACATTGTCGTGCAGCGGTTGTAAACCCTTTCTTATTTGGAAATAAAAACAAACGATCTCGTACAGCAATCTCAAGGCGCACTGTTTTAATAATAATTATTTAAACGACATAATTATGACAGTTTTTTTGTTGACTGCGGGGCAAAGTGCCCGGTTATACAAGGTGGCCGGAAAAGTGACGTCCAAAGATAAAATGTAGGTGCCTCATATTGACGAGTATCCGAATAACCCCAATAAATGTTCCGCGACTTTGTGTACTTTTAGTTTTTTACGATTTTTATAATAGGTTTTTGAAAATTTTCGACTGTTTCAGTTTTTGAATTTTTCTTTAATTTTGTGGCAGGTTATTTCAGGACTTTTTTGTAACTCATTATTTTTAAATTATACTTTCACTCATAAATTTATCAACTTCGGAAAATTAATAAAAACTACAAAAGTTATGACCTAAAGTGGTAAATTTACGTTCGAGCGAGTCAGACTTGAATTTTCAATATTAAATTAAAGCTTTAAAAAGTTATTTCCCTAGATTCTAGGTAACTTAAAAAACTGCGCCAGGCTTTAAGCTTTCGCAATACTACAAAACAAGTAGTACCTAAAGGGCTATTATTCGCTAAAATAGGCCTTCAAAGATTCTAAGGATAATCATTTGATCAAAAAATAAATTATTACATTTTTTATCATACCTAAGGCTTTGTTGAAGTATATTGTAAAAATGATTGTTTCAATAAACCATTGTTATTATGATACACATATTATCACCAACGGTCAAGTTGTTTTTTCATATTTCATCGGGATCGTTAAAAGATAGGTAAGTGTAAGTGTATGTAGATTTAGTTATAGATTTAGGTAATTATACCTAAATCTAGTTATTAAACTAAGTTGAAATATGTAATAATTAATTCGGGTGAGCGACGCATGTTTGAATCCCAGAATCGCCATTGTATTAGTTTAAAAAAATAAAAAATAAAATTCGGCAAGATTTTATATTAATAAATAAAGATTTAAAAAAAAAATTATTCCGATGTATTTAAAAAAAAAACATATTTTATTTTATGTTTATCTTTCATTTATTATTTCCACACTTCAAGGATTCAAACTAAACTATGTGTCACGGAGACTACCACACATACTCTAAATTTAGAGAAAAAACCTGTATAGTTTTTGAGACCCAAAATATTTCCTCAACATTAAACTATCACCCGGATTCAATTGAATAAATTTGTGTAAAAAATGGCAAGTGGGTTGAAGTTGAGAGAAGTCAGAAGAATTAATAAAAGATAGTGATAAATAATAGTATAAGTAATTTCTTACTCAATTATAATTAAAACTCCTTTAATAAATACACAAGCAGGTTGTCATGTTTTATTATTATTTTGCACTGCATATAAAGATGTCATTAAAACAGGTTGCACGCTGGCAGTCTACATACAGATTTATTGTAGTTTATTGTAGAAATGGTTGTTTCAATAAACCATAGATCAAAGATTGACAATTTATATTTTCAAAAACGGATAAAGGTAAAAAAGATTACATCGAAAAAGGAGAAATCTTTTTGACTTCAAGCCAAGTAGTTTTACTTTAAAAAGTTCCGAAACCAAAATTTATTATGGAAGTAAAATCTTTGCTAAAATCTTGTAAAATCCTTATAAAAAAATATTATTAAATTCGAAATTTTAGTATAATGAACCCACAATGTCCACGTTTTTATGGACAAGTAAAAATACACAAACAAGAAATGCCAATCCGACCAGTAGTTTCATATTGTAATTCAGCTGCTGCATACATTTACAAAAAAATGGTAACAATATTATAAAAAATAAACTTAAATTTAATCCTAAATTTGGAGTTAAAAACTCATTGCAGTTAACTTTTTTTTAAAAAGGAATAACCCGCTAAGCCTCTATCTTGAGGCTTGTCAGCAGGTGGGAGAGGGGATATGGAAGGAGGTAATGAAAAATACACCACAGCACCCAGACCAATTGAGAAAAAAACCGTTCTTCGATTTTTTCTTGTAACTGGCGGGAATCGAACCCGCGACGCCAGTTTCACAGTTAGCCGTCTACCCAACTGCGCCACGGCGCTTGTAATTAATTAATTAAAAGATGTCGTGCCTAATAACGCCATTTAAAGTAGTTAGCTTATTTACAAACATTTTGACACAAGAAATAAAAATGGCCTTAGATTATCACACGGACACTAAAAACATTGATCCCGTAGAGAAATTAGAAATAAAAACTATTTTAGAATTTTCTACTGACTGAAACTTTTTCAAATTTAATAATAAATTTTAAATACAACTACATATGTGGATTATCGAGGGGGAGTCTAATCTTGCCTATGCTAGCAGAGTTTTTTATGTACTTTATTGAAAATAAAAAAGTAAACTTAAAATTTAACTGATTATTTAAATTCTATCGCCGATAAATTGATGACATAATAATTTTGTGGATTGGTACAAATACAAGCTTGATATATGTTACTTTTAGAATTAAACTCAGTTAATTAGTCAATTCAATTCACAATAGAGTTAGAAGGGAAAAAAATAGCTTCTTAGACTTAACATTAAATATATAATTAAACAAAATACATTTTTTTTTTATTTTTAAAACCAACGTATAGTGATAACCATAGAATTAAGAATAGTCTAGTACGGTGATAACATTATGCATAAATTGTCTGTATTTCATTCCTTAATTTATATACTGTTATTTGTACCAATTAGCAAAAATAATTATAACAACGAGTTAAATGTAATTAAATCTATCGCGGTAAATAACGGATATAATAATACATTATCTGATAACCTAATAATAAAGAAACAAAAGCGTCTCGTAAATAATATTACCAAATTACAAAAGGGATGGAAAATACCTTAGAAAAGAGAATATGGAAGTCTAGACATTTACAGGGCTTATGACCTGTCATTGGCTGGTTTAAGTCTGGTTTGTCTACCAACATTTGGACAAACTCAAATATTGTCGTAAATAATAAATTAACTCAAGGTTTGACACCTAATAATAATCATAAAGACCGAAAGCGTTGGACAAAACTTTCTTATATTGGAAAAACTAGTGATAAAATTGGACACATAATACTCGTAAACAAAAATAAATGCACGGCAGCCTTTTATAAAAGTAATTCTTTGGCTAATTTGTTAGTTAATAATAAAGACAAAAAATATAAGTTTACAACACAGGAACTTACTTTCTTAATTGTAATAATTGTAAACATACACGCTACTAATGATATGTGATTAAGTTTGCCCGAGTGCTTGCTTAGGTATGTACAGAAACGAAGTTGTAACTTTGAACAAATCGTCAGGATCGTAGAACTACGACGCATATAATTTTCTTCAACTTTACGTGAGAGCGGTTTAATGATTTTTTTGACACTATGTCACAACTTGTTGAATACAAAAGCATACCATTTGATACTCGGGTCAGTTACGTATATGTATATCTTTTTAAAGTTGGAAAAAAGTATTCATGTAACTTTTACAACATCAAATATAAAAGAAAGTCAACGTCGCATTTTTTGCACATTCATCGTTGTTCTACGATCCCGACAAAATATTGAAAAACAATTTGTCCGTTAGTGATAATATGTATCATAATAAAAATGGTTTATTGAAACAACCATTTCTACAATATACTACAGCAAATTTGTATGTAGACTGTCAGCGTGCAACCCGTTTTAAGGACATCTTTACATGCAGTGCAAAATAATAATAAAATATGACAACCCGCTAGTGTATTTATTAAGGGAGTTTTAATTATAATTGAGTAAGAAATTATTTATACTATTATTTATCACTATGTTTTATTAATTCTTCTGACTTCTCTCTACTTTCAACCCACTTGCCATTTTTAATATAAAATTATTCAATTGAATCCGGGTGATGGTTCTTTAATGTTGAGGAAATATTTTGGATCTCAAAAACTATACAGGTTTTTTCTCTAAATTCAAAGTTAGTGTTGTAGTCCCCGTGACACATAGTTTAGTTTACATCCTGGAAGTGTGGAAATAATAAATGAACGATAAAAAAATATCCATGATTTAAAAAAAAATACGTCGGATTACAATAAAAATAAACTATGTTTATTGACATATAAAATTTAAACGAAAAAAAAAAAAACAAATAAAATGGCCATATACGAACTCGCGTCGCTCACCCGAAATGCAAAATATCGGTTGTTGCTAATCTTATTACATATTTCAACTTAATCTACATACACTTACCTATCTTCCCTTAAAACTAACTGATTACTTACTCACTATTCTATACTAGTGTTCATCTTATCCTAGCCAGGATTGACGCCTTAACGAACTAAGCAACTCCCGACCCCACAAACTCCATCAAAAATTATGTTTGCAAGTTGCGCGGAAAGTAAGATCTGAAAATTAAAAAAATAGTGAGCTTATGATGTTTTGTTAAAATTCAGTTTAATTTTCTAGATCGAAATATATTTTTTTGAATGAAATCCGTGATGTAACCAGAGATATTGTAGAACTATGTATGATGTAACTGGATGTAATGAAATTTTATCATTTATTTTGATCCAGAAATGCTATGTTGAAAATTTCGAATCACAGATGGCTCCGTTCTTTAAAATTATCAATACTTATTTAATTGAATCTTTACGTATAAATCTAGTAATCAATTCTGATCGATTCTAAAATAACGGAACTGTAGCGAAAACAATTAACATTATTGACATTTACATCAAACTAAGTACCAAAGTAACAAACACTAAATTAATTTAAATTTCATTTCTATTAGTTACTTCTTATTTATATGAAATAAATCCTGTTAATGCTTAAGTTAATTTATGTTATTATGCATTACATAAAAAAATAAGTAGTGATAAATATTTAATGAATTGCTTTAATAAAGTCATTTATTTGTTATCATTATATACATTGAACAACGCTAACGTACAACTGTTAAACGCTGTATCCTTAGCAATATATAGCTAAAAAGCAAAGTTTTAACCGAGCTATTCAGCTAAACATATTACAGTCTACGTAGTTAAACTGGTTTCAATACTTCGCAATCAACCATAAACTCATTTGGTGAAGTGCTTTATGAACAAAAGTGATTTTTCGATTTCGTTTTTGTGTTGTTCGAATATTGTAACATTTCAGTACTGTATTGTCTTTTGCAACATTATGCCTAATTTAATAATTAGCTGGTGTTGTGAAGAAAAATAAACTTCCAAACGTTTTATCAAATTGCGGTTAATGTGCTGTGTTGTAAAAAAAAACCAACAAACAAACAATAGCGAAAAAGTAAAAAAATAACATTTTTGTGCTTTAAATACAAATAATTTGTCAACTTGCCGCAGGTGGCCCTTAGTTATATTGACAGAGGCACTTCAAACCGGTCCCCTCAACCCGGGTTTAAATCCACTAGTCGACTTCGAATTATTAAAAAAAAAAATATTACTTATCATAGATTTACACCTTTATCATTGATTAACTTGACTTATTCATTTTAAAGAATTTAGTATTTACTGTTGCTGACAGATGTCTTTGCATTTATAAAATTATTAAATTTCCGCAGACATCAATAAAACAATATAATTTAAAAGAAAAATATTTATAATATTAAAGGGAAAATGGGTCCAAAAAAGACCTGAAAAAAACTTCCGACAATCTACCAGTATGCTCTCCTCAACTAACGCCTTTTTCTATTAATCTCGATTTAAGTAATGCAATATCTGCACTTCAAGCTGAAATGCGCAAAATCACCGAAGGTATCGAGGATCTGAAACGAAGTGTATTAGCCGACATAATGAAAATCGCACTTAAAATGGACTCTTTCGAGAGTAGGCTGTCAGCCTTAGAAACCAACAAGGATACTCACCAAACTGAGTGCACCCTGGCCGAATTAAAAGATCGCATAAAAAGGGAAAATAATGTAATTATTTACAATTTACCAGAAATCCCCGACAGTGCTTCAGGTGTTGCTATTTCAGATTGCCAAAGAGTTCTTGATGTATTCAAAGATGTAGACACATCAATAAAATTAGACAACATAAAAAAAACCTACCGTATTGGTGCAAAAAAGAACACCCACCCTCGTCCTACGAAAGTCATTCTTAAAAGGTCGAAACAAGCAAATACAGTTTTAAGAAATCGATAATTTGTGTCCAATAAAGAAATATATATTAAAAACGATTTGACACGTAATCATCAAATATATTTGGCCGATCTTAGAAAACAACTAGAACAAAGAACTACGAATGGCGAACAAAACCTTACCATCAAATACATAAATGGCTCTCCACAAATTATTAGATCAACTGCAAAAAACTGAAAGAGTTCTACTTATACTACCAGAACGTTAGGAGACTTAAATCTAAAATTTTGGATTTAAGAACATCAATACCTGTCTTAAACCATAACATTATCTGCCTTACTGAGACCTGGCTTGACAACAATATCCTGTCTGATGAACTGGGATTCCTTAGTTCTAACGTGTATAGATGCGATAGAAATAAGTCTTCGAGCAACAAATCAAGAGGAGGTGGCGTTCTTATTGCCGTCTCGAATAAATTTGAATCATCGAGAATTCCCATACTTTTTAATAGCATGTGTATTGTAATTAGCACCTTACAAGAAAACATTATCATTGGTTGCGTATACATACCTCCAGCATCACCATTATCAATTTACAGTAACCACGCAGAGGAGGTAATAAACATTAAAAGAAAGTACTCAGATGCTAAAATAATCTTAGTGGGTGACTTTAACTTGCCAAATATTAACTGGAACCATGAGGTGACTTACCCACTGTATCTGCAACAGGACGCGCTCGTGAAATCATGGATATGTCTAACTTTGTAGGGTTGTCACAAGTGTGTTCAGTGTTAATTTCTATGGGCCGTCAGCTTGACTTGGTATTTACTAATATACCTAAATTTGTGCCGCGTGATTCTGGTACTTTATGTGATAGTGAAATTAACGTGTCAACATCGTCTGCAGAGCTTCTTCCTCAAAATCATTTCCATTCTCCTCTTGACATTGTATTTTTTAGCTTAAAAAACAAAATTAATCGTGTCAAGGAGCCCAAAATTAACTTTTATAAAGCGGACTACGCAAAAATTGTAGAATCACTCAGGGAAAATGACTGGTCTTTAACAAATCAAAATGACATAGAAGATACGCTAGAAACTTTTTACTCGAATTTAAATAATATTATTAATAAGTATGTCCCATTATGCACTGCCAAAACTTCTACTTTTCCAATATGGTTTAGTAAAGATGCCATTGTTGCTGTACATAATAAAAAAAAGTATCCACAAACGCTTTAAAGAAACAAACTCTCTTTCACATTACTTGGATTTCAAAAAGTCACGTACCGATTGTAAAAAGTTATCTAGGGCATAATATTCTGTCACTAGTAATCTTAAAACATTCTGGAATTTTACTAATTCTCTTAAAGAAGGTGAATCCAGTATCCCCAGTTCAATGTTTTTGAACGACATTAGAGCAGATGACCCACATAGAGTTGCTGACTTATTTGCAGATTATTTTAAAAGTGTTTTTGACGATGTTATAACTGATAATGACATTCCTTCTATGGCCTTAGATAGCGTCTTGGATATTTCTAGTTGCCAAATTACTCTTCATGATGTCATAAATAAAATAAAAGCCCTAGACGTTAGTAAATCCGCTGGTCCCGATAATATCCCATAACTGTTTTTAAAATCTTCTTAACCTATAAAAGCTGAACCAATTAAAAATATTTTTAACACTTCTTTAACCTAAGGCTGTTTTCCAAATAAATGGAAATCTAGCTATCTAATCCCAATATTCAAAAAGGTCGATAAGAATGACATTACAAACTACAGACCAATCTGTATCTTGTCCACAATACTGAAGTTATTTGAAAGTATTGTTCTTGATAAAATATCGGTGCAAATTAAGAGTATTATTGTACCTCAGCAACATGGTTTTACATCTAATAGATCTACTCTTACTAACCTCCTTATTTATGAAAATTATATAAGTGAATCACTAGGTAAGAAATTACAAATTGATTCCATATACACTTACTTTTGTAAAGCTTTTGACAAGGTCTGTCATAAACTACTATTAGCTAAATTATGTAAAATGGGTTTTAGAGGAAAATTTCTAAACTGGTTAACTAGTTACTTGAACGATAGGCAATTAATTGTAAAGTAAGGTCTTTTTCCTCTTATTCTTTTAAGGCTACCAGTGGTGTACCTCAAGGTTCTCATTTGGGTCCGGTGCTTTTTTTACTTTTTATCAACGATATTAGATTTTTTTTTAATGACGTCATGTTTTTACTTTTTGCGGATGACCTTAAAATATATAGGGTGATAAAGACCTTTGAAGATTGCCTTTCCGTTCAACAGAACCTCAATTCTCTAGATGACTGGTGTAAAGTAAATAAAATGTACTTAAACACTAAAACATCCCAGATCATTCGTTTTCATCGAATAAAAAAACCACTCATTTTTTGTAACAGTATTGGCGGTGTCCATCTTTCTACAGTATCAGTGATAAAGGATCTCGGGGTATTTTTTGATGAAAAATTGTCTTTTGTATATCATGTCAATGAAATTTCAAGCAAGGCATTAAAAATGTTGGGCTTTATTTTGAGAAACACAAAAAATTTAAAGTCCATCCGATCATTGAAAATATTATACTGTTCTCTTGAAAGAAGTAATTTAGATTTTAATTCATCAATATGGTCACCCTGCTATAATGTTCATGTTTATAATATAGAAAACATTCAACATAAATTTCTACGATATATAAACTACAAACTAAACATTCCAATACAAAATGTGAATTATGACTATTTATTAACACTGCTTAACCTAACAACACTTTTTGAACGAAGAACTATTAATGATCTCACTGTACTGTATAAAATTGTAAACTCTCTTTTTGACGCACCAACAATGCTTGAATTGATTAATTTTAGAGTATCTGCTGTCAAAACTAGGAGTACTTTATTGTTTCATTGCCCTAGTACTTCTTCCAACCAACAAAACAATTCATTGATACCGATACTGCATAGGTTAGGTAACACTTATGGAACGGCTGCAGACATTCTGTCCAATTCTTTAAAATCTTATAAGTCCACAATATCAAGTTTATTTGTAGCTGCTCGTCAAACTATTATTGACAATTCAATTCCATAAATTAAAAAAATACTTACTTGTTTTTTTTATTACTATATACTTGTTTTTTTATTTTTTACTATTGTATCTAATTGCATTGTAGTATTGGCAAATACGCATTTCATAGATACATATTTTTATTTCTTATTTTTTCGGGATAATATATGCTTGCTTGTTTATTAATTTAACTTAAAAATGTCTTTCTTGCTTACCGTAACACTTAATTTATTGTTTGCTTTACAGAATTTTTTATATCTTTGCATTTTTTGTTTATATGCTTACTGTTTTTTCTTTCATACCTTTGTTATGATTGTTTTTTTTTTACTTTGTAAAACTTTTCATTATATCCTTTTTAACTAATTTCACATATTTCTTATGTATATTCTGTGTTTATCCATTAAAATAATTTATTATATAAATAAAACACGAGTGATACTTTAATCCACAAATTTAGAATATCCAGTGACCGGTTTTTAAAAATAATTGTTGATTTCAAACGTTAAAATACAAAAAAAATTAATGTACAAAAAACAACATCCTCCGAATTTTTATTTAATACATGCATTTTAGACGAATGCAACCCTGAAAAATCGATGAAAGCACATATGTGCTTCTAAATTTTTTTCTACTCAATATATTGAAGATGTTATTGTCTGTAAACCTCAAGGACGTAAATATTTTTTTTTTGCAAAAAAACACACGTAAATCTTTCAAGCCATTTTCGAATTTTGGCGAGACACAAAACGGCGATTCGCTTTTATATATATATAATAGATAAAAGATAAAAGATAGAAGAAGATAGATAGATTTAGATATTGGTAAGGATAATTATTATTATCATTCCCCTTTCCACACACAGTGGGGTATACGGCACTGCGTTGGTACACCAAAAGCAGCGTATTTCGATAATTTGTCACATGAATGTAAGTCGATAAGTCTTACGCTTCAGGTGCTATGAAATACTGCAGTTTTGAAAACAATTAAAAACCACATTTCACGTCCACCCTGCTAGGAATCGAATCCAGGACATCAATAATGGCAGGCGAACGCGCTACGAAGCGAACTTATCTCTACTCGATTTTCTTTTTCGGGACTTTTCTTAAGAGCGGCTTGTCGAAAACACTCGTCCAGATTTCTAGTTCTATTTCACACACAAAACTGTATTCTTCATCAGATTGGATACAGAAAAAATCATTATGATATTTATTGATAGTCGAATTATTAATAGCAATAAATAATGATACTGGTTGTGGTCCCGCGGTAATGTTGCAGACTTTATTTCAAAGGTCAAAGGTTCAAGTCAGAACTTGATTCCCATTTTCTAATACAGATTTTTTTACTACCAACGGAAAATCGCCTCATATGTTAATATTTGGTTAAATCATATGAACGCAAATATTTGTTTTTCTGATGTTTTACAACAGAGATGAATAATGTTTTGCAGAAGAGAATATATAAGGCATTTACAATGCTTATGACCCATCATTGGCTGTAACATTCACCATTTTGCCTACTTTTGAACATTTATATTACTGCAATTCTTCGATCTGTTATTTTTGTGAAGTTATAGATGTGAAATATTTCTTGATGCGGGTGATATTCTGACAGAATTATTTCAACTACCTCTTTAACTTCACAAAGATCCACATATTTATGAATGGAAAAACTGAAGGAAAAAAGATGTTTAAACATTGGCAGATTGGTGAATGTTACACAGTGTGTAAAGTGGCCACTTAAACCAGCAAATGACAGCTTATTAGCCCCGTAAATGCCAAGATTTTAACATCCATTCCAAAAAATGTTTTAATCTCTGTAGTAATATATTAATGTTCTAACTCCCATGGAGGTTGAATCCAGTTAATGTCTACAAAAAAATGGACAATCCTTGAATATTGTTGAGTGAATTTTTCACTTTTTTTTGTAGGATTTGGTTTTCGTGGCATATAATTTTAAATCTCGCTTTGCAAGCAAAGAGCGACCACGTAAAAAGGGGTTATCTCAGCGAGTAAAAGAGCTCTGGAAATTTATGAGTAGGCACCTCAACGAAATGCCGATTTTCACGTTTTCAGTGATCACTTTGCGTTCCCTCTTTCAGTTTCCACTCGACAGTCGCGGTGGTCTGACGCTCTTTCGACGGGAGCTTATTTAAGTATTTCGTCCTGAGAAAACATTTTACGGTTATTTCTCAGATAATTTAAAGTTTTTAGTGAGTCACAATCAGAGATTTAAGGTAAAACTTTCAAATTTTTGTTACTAAAATTCTCAAATAGTTTCCATGATTATTTAAATGTTTCAATTTGTTTATATACGTTACAAAAAATATACTGTAAGATTAAAAAAATATTTGACAAAACTAATAAACCAATTTCGAATTACCTACACAATATATAAATGAAACCTCAATTTCTATAAAGTTATGTAGGAATTTACTTACTTTTATTTTTTTATCATCTTATATATATTTTTATCCCCTTGGAATAGTTTTTACAATGAAAAAATCAATTATTTGCCGTTTACGTTTTTTGTGAAATACAAACTTTAATAGTTAAACGGAATGAAGCAATTATAAAAATAAATATTTTGCGTATTAATTATGTTAATTATCAATTAAACATATGACTAAAAAATCTTTTTGCTATTTTTTTTTTGCTTTTTATGGCATAGGCAGTTGTTTTTTTAAAAATATATTTACTTTGGATCAAAATCGTTGATACAATTATTTTGTACATCTGGTGATTCCAACAAGAGGTTTTGAATAATAATTTTACAATATGTATCTTTAATTGTACTAAACAATACAAGTATAATTTTTAATTGTTTTTTTTTATTTTTACATTCTATATAAGTTTACATTTATTTACATTTATTCACTGCTGTGATAATTTTCGCATTACAGAGTTTGTAAAAGGTTCCTTGAACCGTTGTAAATAAATAAATAAATTAGATTTTGAAATGTATTTTTTTTTCATTATTTTAACGAAAAAAGACAAATATTTGAGTTCCTATTATTTACTCAAATATGGAATTTTCTGACCATTTCCCAAAAGTCGTAAATAACTTGTGGTGGAAAAACGGAAATCGAGTTGTGGCAGAGTTGGATTTGAACCTCGGACCTTTGGTCCATGAGTCCACAATACTACCCCGGGACCGCAATCCGGTTTTGATTATTGATTATATATTTTATTTGATGAACATACTGTTTGTAAATTGAAATATAGTACGAATAACGTTTATTTGTATTGCAAATAAACGTTGGACATATACGCACAATAAAAAAAAATATTTACATGAAATTATTAATAAGACGGTTAATAATATAGAAACAAAATGAAATATTCGTTATAACCCAAACGAGTTACAGGTTATTATATTTAACTATCGGATTCACGCTAGGGTATTCGACCCTCCGGGTTTCAGCTAATCGATCCTCCGGGGCTTAATCATACGGTCCATGAGGACAGATTCATTAGTAGGGCAAGACCACGAGGACAGATTCATTAGTAGGGCTGATTTAATAAGGCCAAGAGGACAGATTCATTAAGGCCCGTAGGGGCGACTTATTGTGGCTTTAAGGGCTGAATTTAGTATTATGTAACCGTCTGACTGACCTGACTGATCTGACAGTTATTATTTTAAATTACAGATTATTTACTTTTCAATTTGAATCGCATACTAACCAATTATTTTGCGTAGATGTTTGATATATCTGTTAATTTTGTGTGGTTTGGGTAGCATTATTTAAAGTAGGATTTTTATTTTTTTTATTTTAGACTGCTCCGAAGAGCAAAAAATACATTCTGAGGCCGATATAATTAGGTGCCCCAGATCCTAATTAAACAAGGCCCTTAGGGTTGAATTACCTAGTATGTAACTGTTGCCGGCTAGTTCTGATTAAAGTTTTTTTTTATGTTTTTCGTTGATAATAAGTTTATAAAACAAAAACAAAACAAAATAAAAAATATTCAATAAGCCGCGCCGTTTCCGGTAGGCAGAAAGGGTAAAACGCCACACTACTCTGTCTTTGCAAACATACCTCGCTTCATCTACATCATACATGTCATACTCGCACGCTGATTATTCTTGACATTAAATATGACCTTCAATTGCACATCGCCAATTTTTGGAGCCGTTTTTACACTGTCCATTCGCTCTGCATGTCCAAACCAACGCGGCACTTCTTTCTCGATTTTGTTAATGCTGGTCTCAGCCTTACAATTATGTAATTTGCATTAGCAGGGAAAATAACATTTGCATAATACGAGTATGGTATTATTAATTACTACAACATAAAAACATATGTTATACATTATACATCGGGTTGTGCTCACGTTGCTAGTGCCGCGGACTCATGAAACAGAGGTTCATGAAAATAATTATTTTAATTGACTGAAAAATATTTATTTACTTTTTATTTATTTTTATTTATTTATGCGAATGTTGACGGTTGCAGAAAAAGTAGAAGACCGAGAAAGACACGATATGACCAAATTCAACAAATACTTTAAGAGGGACATGTCAAAAGTCAGAATAATCGGCTCTTGTTCATGAGAAGATGATTTTTCGCATATTTTTACATTCACAATACAAATTTACTCGTACATAGACGCACACAAATATCCACATAATAATGCCCGCTCTGCATTTACATCCCATTTATAACTGGGAAAATTTGAATAGTAGAACCGTACAATGTACGAACGGCATTGTTTCATTGTAAATTATGAATAGTTTTAAAAGAAATCATGTACCCTTTTGGAAATACTAAAATAAAGAAAAATAAATATCTATATGCATTAAGTCGAAATCCGACCATTAAAAAAATATTCAATACAATAATAATTTTATAAATTAATAAAAATAATGTAACTTAAAATATATAAGGTGGCCTCTGGATTCAATTTCCGGTGAGACAAAAATTTTAATTAGATTTTTCTCAAGGCTGTGTGCTGTGTCAAGGTGTCCTGTGCTGTAGTTAATCGCTGTAATTTGTCTTTCTGGCGTGTTGTGATGTAAAGAAAAAAAATAAATAATATCAAAAAAAATAAAAAAGTTAAATAAAACAAATTAAATAATACAGGGTGCTCATTAAACCCTGTCACATCCGAAACCACGATGATCAGTAAGAGCAAGAAGACGTATTGGCACATGAAAATAAATTCTTAAAAGGAATACGCCAAAAACGCTCTGCCTCTTCCCCTCGCTTCTCCTCTGCAGAAGTTAGCAACCATTTGTTTTGTTTCATATTTTATTTAAAAAAATATATTTGTTCTAAATATTTTTTTAAATATGCTAATTTGTCTTCTAGCCCATACTGATCATCGTGGTTTCGGATGTAACAGGGTTTAAAGAACACCATGTTTAATTAAATAAAACAAAATAAATATAAAAAAAATCGAATAATAAAAATAAAGTTAAATTAAATAATGTAAATTAAAATAAAATAAATTTTATATAACTGAGTTAAAAAGAAATTTACAAGTAAAATAAAATAAAGGATCAAGATACGCTGTATTTGGTGGAGAAATGTCAAGCTCTATGTACCATCGGGTGTGGACAGGGGAGGGATATAAGGATGATGATGTCCTTTATGTTAATATCCTACTACTTCTAATTTTTATTCCTGAGTTGCATTGCACTATTTACGTAATAAATCACCTCAAGGGCGCTTTAGATTTATACAGCCTGTAACTGGGAGGGTAGATCATCGGTAGCCGAGCGATGGGAGATCTTAATGCCTATTGATTTAAACCCCATTTATGTTCAGTGATATTCAGTCGTTTAAAAGTTATTTGGATTTTTAAGAAATTTTAGTAAAAATCCAATTTTATGCTGGATGTGCCAAGTGTAGTCAAAATATTAAATCTACGATCGTAATTTTTTTATTACAAGTAGCTCAATAGTAGGTCTTTCATTCTACAAAACAGTTCTGAGTTGTTAATTGTTTAATAAAATAAAAAATCATTAAAAAAAATATTCAAACTAAATTTTTCAACTGACTTTTGAGGGCTTAAAATATTTTTTTACAACCTATTTTAAAAACTATTATTTTTTAAAGTTTATATTTGAAGCACTAACTTTGTGGTTATTCATTATAATAAAATAAATAAAACAACTTTGTTTTTAACCACTAATTTTAAGTGGTTAAAAACAAAGTTGTTTTATTTATTTTACTATTCTTATTGATGGAAAAGTAACTCTGCTAGAGCATTATGTTAAAAAGTGAACTTGAATTGTACAAGTGCTAAAATTGATCATTTTTCTGTGCATCAAAGACGTACGTAAAAAGTAAGCTATCTTATTTTGGCTAGACTACGCAACGATACTAAGTAAAAAAACAAGTTTGCTTGATAAAAGGACGGAATTGTGTGAAATTAAAAATACAAAGACATGATGTTTTATTTTATTTCTTTAAAATAAATGCTCAAAATGGGCTCCATTTTTCGCTTAATTAAGCATTGAGATTCTCCATCGCTCTGCCACCGATGATCCACCCTCCTAGTTACAGGCTTTATAGGTACTTAAATTAACATTGTTACTAAGCAACATTACATATTATAACTTTCTGATTTTAAATTGGAGTAAAGTGAAATAAATATAAAATAACTTTATTTTTAACAATTTATTTTTTCTACCGACCGGTTTCAAAGCTACACAAGGTATAATAAACTAATGAATCTTATTCCATATTATTTTGAGATACTAAATTAGTGAATTAAAACATTTTTTTTATATTACATAAAAATAAAATAAAGCAATTTAAAAAATAAAATGAACATGGATAAACTAAAGTTAAAATATATATATACTTTAAATAGTACAAAAGATCAAGATACGGTGCATTTGGTGTAGAAATTTCGATAGGGGTGAGGATGAGGATATGAGGATAATGATGTCCTTTTATGTTAAAAAAAATTGTAGTAAACATGGACACAATACGAGAATACCAGAAAAATATCATATACAACCTTCTTAAACAAGACAAAGACAGTAGAGATTAATAAACTAGGGACTTAAATTATACAATTAAGTACCAGACAAAACTTAACAAAAGACTTATATTTTTATCAAAAGACACATATTTTTTATCAACAGAGTACAAATAAAAAATGATATATTATTTTTGTAAAATGAATTTATAATCCGTAAGGGTTAATAAATCAATTTTAAAATAAAAAAATAAATAAAAATACTCCAACTTTATTTTGTATCAACAATAGTAATAATATTTGACTAACCTAACCTAATCACAAAGTTATACTCCAAATATAAATTTTATAATTATAAGTTAAAGTATTCGCCTCATGTAAAAATGCCCGTTCGGACTAAAAAAATAAATATTTCCCTGAAAAAAACATATTGCTTAATATTATTTAGAAGGTGTAAAATAGTAATATAAAATATGCAAATAATATAATATGACGATGCGTATGACAGGTCATCCATGTAGGTACTATTGGACATCTCATCTGATAGTCCTGTCACAACCATTCTTCAAAAAGTACTAAGCGATTACGTATTGATATAACTATATTTGTCGCCCTTAATAATTCAGAATTTATTAGAACTAACATGTGGAGTCAATGTTTTCATTGATTTGAGTTGCAGTGTCGAAATATTCAGTGTCAGTTTATTGACAAAAGAAGTACGTATACAAAAAAGTGCTATATACACATAAATATAATTTAAATATGTACTAATAGTATCAAGTTGTTAACTAACAAAATTAAATCATGTGAAATTGAACACCAATGTTTTGAGTATGTCCAAATGTTTGTAGACAGACTGGATTTCCTCCCTAGGGAGTTATTTAGATCTAAATTTGTTGCAACAGAGAGCAAAAACATTTTAAGAAAAGAATATGGAAGTCTATGCATTTACAGGCATACACAGGCATACACACCCTACGCATACACAGAGTGTAAAGTGGCCGCTTAGACCAGCCAATGACAGGTCATATGCCCTGTTAATATATTTCATAAAAGTAACAAATATCAATGGAAAAATACAAAGTAACGCATTTATTAACTTATTACGTCAAAGATAAAGAACACTTTAGATAAGGAATACGGAAGTTTAGGCATTTACAGGGCTGATAATGTGTCATTGCTGATTTAAGTGACCATTTAACATATTGCGTTACATTCACTATTCTGTCTATGTTTTAACATCCGAATTTCTCAAATGCTTCAATCTACTAAACTTTTTTGAAGAGCTTAAATCTTTATAAACCTTCTTAGAACTTTTTTATCCTGCAAGCAATTTAAATCGAAATCATTATTTCTTTCTCGAAAAAGTCAAAAACAACTACTTCAAAAATCACTTCTGCGGGTTGCTTACATTGTCAAACCTGAAATATGTGGATATAATGGTCTCATTTGTTACCTCGTATTTAAGAAAGTAAATAATAAGTTCATTATTAACGCAAAGACACGAAAAAAGGGTAATTCGGTTCAAAGATGGCAAAACATGACATTTAATTTTTTATCAATTTTAAACGAGAATGACTTTATCTGGGTCTAAAAAATTGGAATGCCTACCCTTATTGATAGCGGTAAGGGCAGGTATGAAGGTCATAAAAGCTTTAATAAGATGTTGTTATAAATTGAATATTACAACCAGAATTATCCTCTTTTTATAATAAATAAATAATACAATTCTTTAAAAAAAGGTTTCGACTAAGATATTTCAATAAATATATATTTTTAAAAGTATTACCGAAGGCATAATTTTACGTATAAATATAGAAAAAATCACAAAAATGTATGTGATTTCAAATGTTTATATTTCTTTTCAAAAACAAAAAAATTATGATTTTGCTGCGGTCACTTTCATGTTAAATTTATTATCTTCAAATTGTTGTAACAAATTTTATTTCAGTACTTGGTCTTTATTGAGATTCCAGATACCTAAGTTAAGTCTAAATTTGAAATGGCGTATTCTGCTGGTTTAAAAGTAATTGTATTTTAGTTGCATAAAACTTTTAAGTATATTTTTGAATAGAAATTTAACCTATAAAAAATGATTTTTTCATCTAATTTGTGTTTTTTTAATTTTTTTATCATAGCGCGATTAAAAAGAAACATTCGTTTTAAAATAGCAAAATCGTATGATTTTCTAATTTTGCTCGCGTTTTACCAGACTACAGCCTTAAGAAAGCTCAACGTGCAATATATTTGCCAGTTGAAAGCTAGCCCTTTGGAAACGGCTCTACTAAAATCCGCCGGGTTAGGTTAGGTTAGGTCGGATTAAGAGGTAGAAAACTGATTTTAATTATTATTTAACTTAACCGAACCTATCCCAACCTAATCATACTTCAAATTGAAATAAAAAATAAAACATTAATATTTTAATGTTTTATTTTAGCCCTTTCGTTAAATGCTGCATTTAACATTTTGGCTATGCGTCTGTTAGCCACTGAATTGATTTCCGGCATTTTATAAAAAGCCTAGCAGTCCAAATGAGTGGATCTGACCATATTTAGCCATATTTCAAAAGAATTACGATCCGATATTTGTACGTCAAGAAAGAGTTGTATGCCATTCTATTATCTCTGCCTAACCATTTGCAAACGGCACAGCGTGGTGATAAGCTGATTACTTTTTTGTTCTGAAAATTCTCAAACTTTCGAACAGGATTAAATCTGACCCACTTTGCAGCGCGTGGTCAGCTTCATACAATGTTTTTGAGAAAATAGATTTGAAAAAAAGTCATCATTATCATCATTCTATGTCCGCTCCCCAGTTGGGGCATATGGTGTCCACGAAAATTCTCCAAGCGTATCTGTTGGCTGTCAGCCCCTGTGCATACTCCCAAGTCAGGATCGCGTCCCGTAGTTCTGACATGAACTGTCGACGAACACTCAGCAGTGGACGTCCAGGACACCGAGAACCTGATGCCTTGTAAAGTAAGCAAGCGTGGTTAAGGCTCCCAGGAGTCATCCGCAGTACATGGCTAAGCCAACCGTATCGCCTCCACTTGATGACAGTTGTCCCCGGAATTTGCTGCTTACGTTATTTTATTACTTCATTCTTCACAAAGTCAAACCCCCGCACAGCCAAGATTTTTCTGAGACACCTATTCTCAAAACTCTTTGTTTTTAGGTTTTGGGCCCTAGTGAGGTGCCACGATTTGCATCCATAGAGGAGAACAGGTGTTATGCAGGCGTTATTTTGGCGGTATTTGGTTTTAACTGAGTAAATACCCAATGTCCAGACAGCCTTCATGCTGTTGAATGTGGCGCCCGCTATTCCTAGCCGCACTCCAAGTTCTTTTTGAAAGCTGCCATTTTCCGTAACATATACTCGCATGTTTTTGAAACTCTCGATCCTTTCGATGGTTTGGTTTCACAGAGTCAGAGAATTTTGGGCATCAGGGCGTGAAGTGTCCCACAGTACATGGGTTTTTGCAATATTGATTTTTAAACCTATGTGTGGGGAGTATCTTTTTAGGCCATCTACAGTGGCCTGAAGACCCAAGATTGAATCGTCAATAATTATAACCACATCTTCGGCATACTCTAGGTCGCACAGTTTTTGGTAGGAGAAGATGATGATCTTGCAGATGTACAAAACAGATAAACCGTGATCTTTTCGAGCAATTATTAAGTCAACCAATGAGTCATAAACATCAACCAATTGGTGATACGCAATATAGTAATTATTCATATATATTATTAGTCGATTTAGTATATTACAGTAATTGAGGTACGTTTATTACAGTTTTATTACATATTGTAAAGTAGAACTGAAAGGTAGACCACTCTTTGTGGCTCATTTTCACCAATCAACCCAGTGCAGATAAAAATATGAGACAAGCGAAATGGAAAAGAAATGAGAACTTATTTTATTTTTATCTGTAAATCGATTAACAACTAGTGGACATTCAAATAAAATCCCTGTAATTTCGATATACATATTTTATTGAGCAAAGACTTTATCAAATGCATTAAATATTCCAAGCATAAAAAAATTATAAAGAATTGCACAAGCTTTCTTCCTAAAATAAACAGTAAAAGTTTCAAATATAATACTCCCAAAAGTTAAGTTTAGACTATTTATATAAATATATATATATATATGTATGTATATTTTATATATGTTGTTGTTTTAGGTTTATATAACGTTTTGTAAATTTAAGCTATTTTTTTTATATTCTTTAATTGTAAGTTTTTTTCTTGTGTATCTTATTGATGTGCAAAATACAATATTATGCACAAAAAATACATGTAAAAGGTACTTGTACCGTGAACTTTGGAAAAATAAATAAAATAAAAGTTACACATTATTATTTTCTAGGACGAATTAGTTCTTAAAGAATATACTCGTAAGTTGCATTATCAAGAATTGAATAGGGTAATATAAGGTTTTTTTAAAAACATTTTTAAAGTAATAAAGGTCTATGAAATACTTTCCAGTAAAAAATGTTTTTTTGCTAATTATTAGTAGCAAAAAAAATACTTTATAATTCGCAATTTTGAATTTCATCAAAAACAGTGATTCCATTGGCAACGCCCCTAATACGTCGCGATTCATGTTTATTTATTCCTACCATTTAAATTTGGGTAGAACAATTTCACGAATCTTGACGTCACAATAACCAAGTTTTTCTACCAACGTATTTTTGTGAATTTCTTTTTTACAATTATGTATGAAAACATTTCTCCACGATATTTATATTGATTTTGAAAATACAATTAATTAACCTGTATCCATTTCATATATTTTATCGGTATTCGTAGTATTTGATACTTCTCTATTGTTCAGACAAGTGTTTGAAATAAAAGTTATCAAACAAAGGTATTAAATTAAATTTATTACTACTGTTGGATTTTGGTGGTTTTTGTAACTGTGGCTCCTACCCCAGTTGGAGATTGTCAGGATCAGCAAAAGAAAACAGTGGAATTGGCGTAGATGGGCCAGATCAGCGTAGATTTGCAAGATCGGCGTAGATGAGCGAGATCAACGTAGCTAGACGAGTCGACGTAGAGGAATGAGTTCAGTGTAGTTGAGCGTGTTAATTGTAGTTGAGCGAAATCATTATGAAAGTGTCGTTTTTATCTGTCGTCCAACTCCAATGGTGCTGAGTAGATAGAAGTGTTTCCAGTCATATGTAGATGGTCTCTGCAGCTGAGCGTCCCGCCGTATTACATCTGGTACCCCGGCAGGACTTCACGTCTGGGTTACCACTGTTGGATTTTGTTGGTTGATAGGAATGGAGCCTTTACCCCAGTTAGAGATCGACCGAAGAAACGTGATTTAAGTTCGATACGTATGTATTTGTAACAATACGACAAACACTTTGCAATTTTGTTTTCATTATTTACATTTAAAGAATGCTTAAATTCGTATAATTATTGATAATTACTTTATACTTTCATTAATTCATATAATTAATAATTATTTTTATTTAAACTCATTTATTCCCCTAATTATAAAAAAAAATCATGATTGGCAATCCCCGCTTGCCTTGTACACCATATGATAAATATGGAAATTTATTTAATATCCCAACAGTCTGATGATGTCAGTCATAACAAAACACGGGCACTAGTAAAAACTATAAATCAAAGTGAAATAAAACTCTATACGTATTTTTATTATTATTATTAAAATGCAGTTCCACCAAAAATTGTCGGTAAAAAAATGAAATCTTTCTGAATAGTGAATGTTTAACAGTTTGCTAAGTGGCCACTTAAATGTCACGTCAATAACAGGTTATAAGCTTTGTAAATGCCTAGACTTACGTATTTTCTTCTCTGAAATTTTCTCTATCTCTGCTAATATGGTAATCTGAATAACTCTCTAGCGGGTGAAATCCAGTCTCTGTCTACTAAAATTTGGATAAACTCTAAATAATGGAATTGAAGCTTTTGATTGTTTCAATTATTAACGGACAAATACGGATCCTGGCCAAACAGACCTCGGAATAATTATGTTTTGAATGATCCATCTCACGACGGACTCAGCCACCGTAGATGGAGACTAACCTAACCAGAGCTACATAATATATTAATTATTAATAATCATAACCATCGAATTTTTCATTCCAAATGGTGCATAGGGCACTGCATTGTTAAATCGAATACAGCGCAACTCAATCGTCTGTAATACGAGTTATATTGATCGGTCCTATGCTTCAGACGTCAGTCCAGAGACGAGGAAATAGTTCAGTGAAAAATGCATTATAAACTAATTTACATGTAAACCCTCCCAGGAATCGATTCCGGGATCCTATGGTTGGTAGGCGAACGGGCAACTACACTACGAGGTGGTCAAATAATATGGGAAACCATCGCCATCATGTGAATTTACTAAAAATAATTACTATGTCTTATTTTTATAGATATTATAATGTTTTTTAAATGGCAGAAAAATCATTTACAACACATTTAAAAAAATTAACACAAAACACTTACTATATATAAGTGTAAATACATAGAATTAAGAATAGTCTAGAAGGAGCGTAGAATCATATGTGAATACATCGCACTGTGTCCAAAAATCCCCCACTATACCCCACTTTCACCGCGCGCATTCGTAAAGTCGCCGCGTAATGTTATACGATGAGAAAAAATATAATCATAACACAAATGTAAGGTAAAAAAAAAAGCAATCTGTCAATTTTTATAAAATTTATAAGTAAAACGTTATTTAATTAAGTGTAATTGAATAAAAAAAAATTATTTTACATTGAACGGATATTTTTATATAATGTTAAATAATATTTGATGTTTGAAGATAATTTTTGTCAATTGTCCATCACGGCGTTGTTTGGTCTGAGAGGTCTAATTTCCATTAGTTCTCTCATTATATGAACAAAACGTCCATTTTGTTTTTTTTGACGATCTGACAGATGGAAAATTAATTAAAATTTTAATTAATGCATTTGCTACTTACACATACATTTGCTAGTTACACATGAAATGTGATCCCATCCCGTTTTTTTAAGATCCCAGCAGTTTTTCAACACTTTGAAACGACACAACACGGCGTAGTTGAATTCAAATCGGGAGATGCTTACTGAGCGACGTCTACAAAGAAACTAGTGGGTCAAAACGTAAAACTACTCTTTTAAGAATAGTTTAGTCGCCTTCTTTTTGATGCGCATATGCGGTTTCTAGACTATTCTTAATTCTATGTGTAAAGATTTAAAGTTTAAACAATATTGCATCTAAAGGGCAAAGTCATAAACCAGAAACATTCATTTAGCCAAATTAAGAATCATTTCCAAAGTTTTCCATTCTGGTAATAGAAATACGGCGCACGGTGCTATGACCATTAGATTTAGAGTATCAAATAGTAATTAGTCAAAAATAAATAAACGTAAGAAATTATTTGAATTTGTTGCAACAGAGAGGAAAAACATTTTTCAGAAGGGAATATCGAAGTCTAGGCATTTACAGGTCTTATGACCTGTCATTAACTGGTTTAAGTGGCCACTTTACACACTGTGAAAACATTCACCATTCTGCCTATGTTTGAATATCCACATTTCCTCAACTCTTCCATCTGCTGACTTTTGTGAAATGACAGGTCATAAGCCCTGTAAATGCCTAGACTTCCGTATTTCCTTCTCAAAAATGTTTTCCCTGTCTGTTGCGAATAATTTAAATACGAACAACTCCCTAGGGAGGAAGTCCAGCCAGTCTGCAAGGATTAAGATATAATCAAAACATTTTTTAATTAACTACCTGGTCAAATAAGAAGTACACAAATTAGAATATTGTTTTCAGGCGTTGCCTTGTGGGTAAATTGGCTCAGCCGGATGAATCTCACCCACATGATAAAGGTTTCAGCTCTTTTACTTTACAAAAGTCAACAGATAGAAGAGTTGAGAAAATGTGTATATTAAAACATAGGCAGAATAGTGAATGCTTCACAGTGTGTAAAGTGGCCTCTCAAACCAGCCAATGACAGGTCATAAGCCCTGTAAATGCCCAGACTTCCATCTCAAATTTTTTTTCTCTCTCTGTTGCAACAAATTTAGTTATGAATAACTCCCTAGGGAAGAAATCCAGACAGCCTGCAAGCATTTGGACATACTCAAAACATTGTTGTAAGAAATTATCTTCACCATAATATATACCTTTTTTTGTGTATTTTTTCTTAAAATGAACGCATTACATTGGTTTATTTTTGAGGATTAGATTTAGAATATTTAATTACTGTAGCATTTCCAATTACTATAACACCTACCCCACATAAATACATAATATAATATATTAGCCATCACAGCCATCAATTATATATAAGAAACTTTAAAGTAACATTCTAACTGCAATATTTCGTAGTCTCCAGACTGTAACCTACAGCGTCAGACTGATCATTTTACTTCTACGTAATAAATCAACGAGGTATGCCGAATTCGGTGTACCAATATGTGTCCTGTGGCGTGGATGAAGGAATGATTACGATAAATTACATTAATTTTATATGAAACTATTCATCGAACGTAGGCGTAGTTGTGCAGAAATGAACCAGTCATGAAACAGGGAAACTGAAATAATAGCAATTTTATTAAAAGAGTTGACAATGGAGTTGGCAGTTCATAATGGAGTTCTGGTACCAACCCTTATGTATGGAAGCGAAGCATGGAGTTGGAAAAAAAGGGTCGAAAGTAGACTGAATGCTGTTGAAATGCGATCCCTCAGGCGAATGTGCGGAAAAACAATGTATGATAGGTGCCCTAATGTCGAAATTAGAGCAGAATGCAAGGCTGAGTTAAGCATTATCGACAAAATTAAGAAAGGTCTTTTGCGATGGTTCGGTCTTGTGGAGCGAATGAATGATGAAAGAACGGCTAAAAAGATTTATGATGCGAATGTGTCTGGTTGTAGAAGTCGAGGAAGGCCGAGAAAGACATGGCATGATCAAGTACAACAAATTCTTGAAAGTGGTCATGTGAAAAGTCGGAATAATCGACGTGCGTGCATGAGAAGATGTATGAATGTGAAGGAAGCAAAGGAAGTGTGCCAGGACAGAGTAGAGTGCTGTGGCGTTCTATCCTCTCTGCCTACCCCTCCGGGGAAATGGTGTGATGGTTAGTTAGTTAGTTAATTAGTTAAAAGAGTTAATAATTAAGTCTACACAACAGTTGGAACGTTTTTTACTTGGACAAATGATAAATAATGGATACATTATTTTTTTTTTCAATACAAAAAATAATTTAACTACAACTATGTATTTGAGTAGTTTAAATGATTTTTTAAAGTCTGTATGAGGACACAACCTAAGATGTGCATTTTGCAGAAAATAGCCTGCCTTAGTAAAACTCTGATGCATGTCGTGTAATTGTGTGTTGAACATTTTATTTTAACAATGTTTGAGTATGTCCAAATGCTAGCAGACTGGCCGGATTTCCTCCCCAGGAAGATATTCATATTTAAATTTATTGCAACAAAAAGGGATACATTATTGAGAAGGGAATATGGAAGTCTAGGCATTTACAGGGCTTATGACCTGTCATTGGCTGGTTTAAGTGGCCATTTTACACACTGTAATATTCACCATTCTGCCCATGTTTGAGCATCCACATTTCCTCAACTCTTCCATCTGTTGACTTTGTGAAGTAAAGGAGCTGAAACATTTATCATGCGGGTGAGATTCATCCGGCTGAACCAAATCACCTACTAGGCAACGCTTGAATTTTTTCTTCCAATTTTCATACTTTTCCTTTTACCAGGCAGTTAATTCAACAATCTTTGAGTATGTCCAAATGCTTCAAGACTGGCTGGATTTCATCCTCAGGGAGTTATTCATATTTTAATTTATTGCAACAGAAAGGGGAAAACATTATTGTGAAGGAAATATAAAAGTCTAGGCATTTACAGGGCTTATGATGCTGTCATTGGCTGGATGTTTAAACATGGACAGCATGGTGAATGTAACACAGTGTGTAAGGTGGCCACTTAAGCCAATGACAGGTCATATGCCCTGTAAATGCCTAGACTTCCATATTCCCTTCTCAATAATGTTTTCCCTCTCTGTTGCAATAAATTTAAATATTTAACTTAATGTTTATATTAGAGAACCATAATTGTAATGAATCACTGAATTCGTTTGGTTTATAACTTTGAAAGCAATTTAATCATGCGTTAAAAGAATTCTTGTGTTTTTTTCTGATTTTTTACCACACAACCTAAAATATGCATTTTACAGAAAACAGCCAGTAGCTCAATCACAAATAACTATCGACGTGCTTCAAAATATGCTAAGCATTTGAGCGATCACAATGAACAATAATGAACATGCTTAAGTTATCGCAGCGTGGGTAATCTCTAAGTCTACGCTCGTGTCGGTTTGTTTTTTGTTTTCCTCGTAAATAAATACAGTTCACTGGCGAAAAATCAGCGTTTACTTTAAAAATAATACAATATATTGCATTTGCAAAATAGTAAGGAGTATCTAAAACAAAAAAGTGAAAATTAAATTACAATTACTATGGCGACTACTTTTCTTGACATTTGGCTTGCCAACCGCCGCCGCCGGCTAAATGCAATAAATAGCATCATAAATAATAAATAAATAAATAAATATAGCAGTTTTTTAATATTTTCCACATTTACAACGGTGAAATTCAATATGTGATTAGGCAGCAGGATTACTCGTATACGTCGCGAAACGTAAATATTTAGACATTTAATAATAGGTGTTCATGGATGTTGCAATGTGATCGCGAATACGATAAAAAACCATGGTGAGAAATTGTTACCACGTCGCTTATTGGCACGTCGTTAGTTATTTGTGGTTGAGCTATAGATCTAATATTGAACGTATTCCGACGTATTTTTTTATTACAGGTATTTTTAAATTATTGAATTTATTAAATAAAATGCGTATGTATTTATCCACGATAAATTATTTAAGAGAACAAGATTTCCGGAGGCATTAATCTTCCCATCAGCATCTGTACCATAAGATTTTTCTAGTACTGTGGGTGTTACTTGCAAATTGAGAAATGCCGTTTTTGTGATCAACACAATTTTCAAAATGCGTTTATAACAGTTTTTTGTAGGAAAGCGGCCTTGCTATTTTGAACAGAACTTAGAGTTGATTTTACTGCACCCAATAACACCAATATTTCGTTTTTCGTATCGTGAACTGGATGCTTTCTGCATAACCACGTTCAATTAATCGTTTAGCGAAATTCATCTACACTCGTTTTCCTTTTCTGGATTTTTTTACTTGGGTCGAAAACACGCGTCCAGAATTCCGGTTCTGTTTCACACACAGAGCCGTGTATTATTTACCTTTATGTCTAACTTACCTACAATTATCATCCAAAAGAAAAATATCAAGATTGAGTATATCAATACCTTTACCGATTCGTTCTGTTCAAGGGGTTAATGTACCATCCTACTTGTATGGAAAATAATAAACCATCAAAAGGAAAATTCTCGAACGCATACAATTCTAGGAAAATGTAGTAACAAAAGAAGGTGCTTATAAACTAGAAT
Organism: Micrasema longulum; assembly: GCF_059751315.1. Lineage (NCBI taxonomy): Eukaryota > Metazoa > Arthropoda > Insecta > Trichoptera > Brachycentridae > Micrasema > Micrasema longulum. The sequence continues at coordinate 184,326 of NW_028277642.1, read as the reverse complement.
TCAATTGTGTGTTGCTGTTATGAAAATCGCATTTGAAAACTTCATTCTTTCGTCCGTAAGTTGTGAATCTGCAAACAAATAAATGAGAACAGAGTTTTAAAAATATTGTCACCAGTAAAATTAGTTTTTTAGGATTTATTTTTCTAACGGTAGGTATAAAAGTTTATTTTATTAAGATACGAGTAGCACAAATAACATAATACTAAATGTTATTAAATATTTGTATACATCCACTTACCGGCTTATCTATGTCTACCGGTTTTGAGACGCACCCGTCTCTTCGTCAGGACAACGATTAAACCAACATGTAAAACCCACTATACACCTTCACCATAGTTGTTGCACAAAAAAATAAAAACAACACGACACGCATTTAAACAAGCACATGCACTAATTGGATTATGAATATAAATATTTTACGTTGTTTGAGAAACAGTTGAAAAAAAAGGAGAGTGGATAGAAGGAGAAGCATGAGTTTAATAAGTTCAGGCTGACCATTACAATGTAACATCGAATAACCGGCTATATCAAAAGGTTTTTTTTTTTAAACAATTTTTTTTAAAGCTTTTCTAATGTGAAATATTTTCATATTATTTACTTTTAACCATTTATTATTTGTTTGTAAGATTTTAACTACTGTATTTTTATTAAAATCACGGATCAATTCGGAGAAATTGTTATTGTGAAGACACCTCATATGTTCTTTAACAGGAATATAAAAATTTCTTGTTGTTCTTCCAACGCAAACAAAAAGACAAAAATTGCATTTTAATTTGTAAACACCTAAATTATTTAACAAACTATTTTGATCTTTATTATTAAGCAATAGTTTACCAATATTGTTATTTGTATAAAAAGCAGGTGTGATATTATTTGGTAGAAAATTAGATACATTTGTAGATATGGTATTTACAAAGAAGAATTCTTCTTCGTTTACCATCATTACTTTTTTGTTTGCATATTAGTTTAATTGGTGTCCTGACGAAGAGACTAGTACGTCTCGAAACCAGTAGATATAGAAAAGTCGGTAAAGGATTATATACAAATATTTAATAACATTTAGCAAAATGTTTCGACACAAAGTTAATGCTTTAAATATTATTAATACAAAAACATATTACAATATTTGAGTTTGTCCAAATGTTTATAGACAAAAGACTGGATTTCACTCGGGAGTCATTAAAATTAACAAATTACAACAGGGATGGAGAATACCTTAAATAAGGGAATATGGAAGATCCAGTCTTTTGTCTACAAACATTTGGACAAACTTAAAGATTGTAATAAAACAATCTGGTCCAAGAAGAAGTTTAAAAATTGGAAAATTGTTTTCAGGCGTTGCCTAGTATGTGGAATAATGCAGTCAGATGAATCTCTTCACAACAATAAAGGTTTCAGCTCTTTAACTTCACTAAAATCAACAAATTGAAGAATTGAAGAAATATGGATGTTTAAACATAGGCAAAATGGTGAATGTTACACAGTGTGTAAAGTGGCCACTTAAACCACCCAATGACAGGTCATAAACCCTGTAAATGCCTAGACTTCCATATTCCCTTATTTAAGGTATTCTCCATCCCTGTTGTAATTTGTTAAAAAAAAAAAACTTTGTTTATTACATATAAAAACGTTTATATTAAGTTGAGTTTATTTCAGCTCTTTAAGTAGAACCACGTATTGATGGGAAATAATTTATTAACAAAATAATAATTGGCTATAATATTAAATTTGCTACTGTATATTCGAAATTATAATAACAAAAAAAAAACAATAATCCAAACATATATCCTAGGTACAAAAAAACGTTTTATTAACATATTATAACAGAGATGAAGAACATTTTAAAGAATGGAATACAAGATTCTAGGCATTTACAGGGTTCATGACCTGTCATTGGCTGATTCAAGTGGCCAGTACTTGTGTACAGAAATTTGGACAAACTCAAAATATTGTTTTTATAAATTTTTAATATATTTACCGTTTAACTTTACATTATTATTGATTTTTAAATATTTTATAATTAAACATGATTCACGTTTGCTTTGAATAATGATTGTTTATTGATGGAAAAATATTTTAATTTTGTTTATAGTTTTGTTTTTTATATTAATTGTACATTTATACTAATAATTTAATTAATTGCATTTTTTTATAATGTATGTACATGTATGTATATTTTACAGACATTTTTTTTGGTATTGTAATTTCGAATAAGCAACGAGCAAAATTAATATAATATTTAATGTTATGTAAAACATTTCCGTTCGACCACGAAGCTGAAATGCACTAACCACTACACAACAAAGTTTTAACTAGTGCACAGTTAAATGCGTATTTCAGTAGATGACATTATCTGATATAAATATTATTAATTAAGATCGCGGCGCACATTTTGCTCGTAAAACAATACATAAAACAATGCCTGCCATTATTTTCTTAGAAATACATTTATAAACAGACCATGCATCAATAATTTAGCTCGGCAGTGGTTTGACGAATTATTTGTCATAACATTTCCAATGGAAAAAAAATCATAAAAATAAATTTTGTCATTGAATCAGAGACAAAGAAAAGATTAAAGAGTAGATGACATTATCAAAACATACAGCTTGCCCACCACAAACCGATCACTGCATCTAAGGACGTAAGTTTCCTTGACGGTGTCGTCATACACGGAAAAATTGCTCGTTGTCGAACGAGGAAATCTGTCCGAAGAAGCTGTAATCCAGTAGCCTTAGCATTTTTGTGCTAAAATAATGTAATCCAGAAGTTCATAATATGCACTTCATTGAATTGAGAAAAGAGGGAAGTGAATTCTTCACTGACTGGGTTTAAATTGATTGGACATGATCAATTCGCCGAACCAAATCGGTTCAGTATTGAGGTGCGAAAAATGGTCCCCTAGTCCCCTAGACTGGCACCTGAAGCGTAAGACTGATCATCTTACCTTCATGTAACAAAAATGATAAATATACGTTGCTATTGGAGTACCAACGCGGTACCTTATGCATCAGTAGATGCGAAAAGGGAATGATGATTAAAATGTTTAACATCTCTGTTGTAATGTGTTAATATAAAGGAATTACAAAAACATAATCGACAAATTACAAAAGCAGTCGAGCTTTATATTTTTTATGTTATACAATGGCAATACAATAACTAATTATTCGAATGGACAACTATCCATTATTTATTTTTTTTAATAATAAAAGAAATATTTGCGTTCTTCTGATTTTACTCTAATAATTAATTTTTAGGGCCATTTTCAACGAGTTAATTAACACTATAACACTATTAGAAAATATAAATAAAGTCGGAGTAGAGTGGGATTCGAACCACGGACCCACGGAGATTATGCGAATTTTGGGGATGCATTTCAGAAGAGTTCATTTATTTATCAACTTTAAGTTTAAATTGAGTGAAATTTCGTCTGACTAGCACTTTAAGCGTAAAATTGATCACAACTTCCGTAACAGTTTATCAAGATACCGTGAATTTACTTTACAAATGCAGTATCCTATGCACCATACATGGCGGATAAAGGTTTGATGATAATGATAAGCGTTCAGAGAGGAGTAGATTTTTTTACAAATATTTGTTATTGGTAACGTGAAATATGTATTTAAAAAGGTGTTTTTACACTAGAATATTTCATAATCCGTGAACTGGTTCCTGAAGCGTAGGACTGATTATCTTACCTTCATGTAACAAAAATGATCAATAGACACTGCGATTGGTGTACCAATTCAGTGCCCTATGCACCATTAGCTGCGGATAGGGAATGATGATGATGAACAAGTCAAACGTTTCGAAAACAATATCAAAACCACCATAATTTTGACACCATTCGTTTTCGACCTGACGCTGATGGATACGGGTTTATTTGTTGCATACGACCTCTAGTACGGCCGTTTTAGGAAATATGTCGAATTTCCGGTCATACTGTATGTATTTTTAAAAAGTGAGACCCCACTAACCATATGCGTCATTAAACAAGCATATATATATTTATATTTATATATATTTTATGATGAAACTGTCATTTGTTATCACAAAGAAGATAGATTTTTTTTAAAGAAAATGTTAAAGTTTAGATATTTACCGGGCTGTTGAATTGTCGTTGACTGGTTTAAGTAATTACTTCACACGTTTTCATATTCATCATTCTGCATTCATCATTATGTGTGACGAAATGTGGATGACATGTTATGGATAAAAGGGAGTGAAATCCAGTCTTTATCAACAGACATTTTGGACATACTCAAAATACTGTTGATAAAACCAACTGGTTTGAGAAGAAGAAATGTATTTCCAAGCGTTTCTAGTAAGCGGGAGAATTCAGAGAGATGATTTGGCTTATTCTTACTTACATTTTTAAATGTTCCAGCTCTTTCACTTGTATAATACAAGCAGAATGATCAATACTGTACAGTGTGATTCACCAAAACGAGCCAATAAAACATCAAAAAGATTGTTATTAATGTAACGAATGTTTATTGTATTTAAAGAACACCTCGACCGCCTGCCTTATTTCCGTCTTTAAAATATTTTCTGTACTTGAATTGCAATTTTTTTTATATGCGTATATGTAGATTACAAGAATATTTCAATGCATACATAACTCGAAAAAATATATACAAAGATGGTAAAATAAAAATACCCAGTATTTATAGACAAAGGATGCTATCCTCTCTGAACTTTTTCGAACTAATATGAACGATGTAGATATCCGAAGAGATACAGTTGGGTAAAGACATTGCTCTTCCTACTGGCGTTACCATCATATATGTTATGTTACCATAACTATTGTTTCAGGAGAACACTCCTTCTATTGACAGCTGGGTTCTTTAAATACATATTCTCGTTTTATAAGCTCTCTAGCTTATTAATATTTCTTCGCTATTTCTCTCTGGGTGAAAGTTTTCTCATATTTCCTGTAAAATTATAGTAAGCTTTTACGAATAGAGTATAAAGAGACGTCTATTATCTCAGTTGACATATTTCATACTGTTGCACGAGTTTCTGCATATTTTTGAAGTGCTCCAGTTTAATATTATCTTCAGAATAAAACAACGAACGGAATTGTAAGAACAATATTTTCTTGACGAACAAAAACGAGTCGCTGTAATTGAGTTTTGAATTTTTTTAAGACTAAATAATTTTGTTTTTTAAACCTTAGTCATTTTCTTTCAATTTCAATTAGACGATAGAGTAAGAAGATTTTAAAGTAGGGATTTGTGGATTTTGTCTCTTAAATATTTGTGATCGTCATTTGACCCGGCAAAATCCATCTTTCTTTATTTTGAGCAAATCACAAAAAACTGATCCAATATTTGACTTCTACTTTTTTTTAAAATTCAATTTTTTAACATAATTAGTAAATATTTTATACGTGAGCAGTGATAGCATAAGCATGATTATGTCAAGAAACAGTAGTGAAATAATAAATTTCATTTTATACATTCTAAGTTTACAATACTCAAGTAGAGGTCGCCATGTTTGCAACAAACCCGGTAATTTAAAAGTCAAGTTCTTACAAATAAAGCCGTATTTTTAACTGACAATGGTAAAATTCTTTTAAAAATTGTATTCTGAATAAGTTTCAATTAATATCTCACCTTTTTTAGATTTTGAATTTTTCTGGATTTGCAAGTAATACCCTCATGTTTATTCCATAAAATACTTTTTTCTTTTCTTTATGAAAAGCTTACTCGGTACAACTCGTTTCGAGGCATTCGTTTACATAATTTATAGTATGTTTCTAGTTACAATAGTTGGTATTTTTAATAATACATATACATACATAAATGTACACATCCATATCCAAATCTTAAAGGATTAAACACGGGAGTCCAGTTTTTGTTGTTTTGAAGTTAATGCAGAAATTATCGCAATAAGCTATTTTATGTGTGAATAAAACACTTAAGTCTACTTTTGTCATAAAAATGCTTTTTTAAGTTGAAATAAAAATCTGAAGTCCATTTTGCTTTAATGCAAAAAAACATCAGTTGTCTCAGATATGCTATTTTAATTCGTACTATTATTGTCAAAAGAATTATTATTTTACATTGAAATTTTTAATATATTTGAATCATCTCATTTGGTTCAAAAGTTATGATGTTTTGGAAATCGACAATTACAAAATTTTGTTTCCTGAACATTGCGTGGTTTATCATTTAAGGTACAGATATTAATTTGACCAAAATATACCTACATTGATTTTGTGTTATTAAAAAAACATACTGTATGCTTTGTCTGTAATATTTTCATCGTCATTCCCTTTCCGCATATAATGGTGCATAGGGCACTGCATTGGTACATCGCAGCGTTTCTTGATAATTTCTGTTACATGAAGGTAAGATGATCAGTCTAAGGTTTGAGGTGGCAGTCCAAGGACTATGACATATTTAAGTACAAAAACACGATTTTAAATAATTATTTCATGTCAACCATGCCGGGAATCAAGCCCAAGGCCTCTTGCATTGTGGGCAAACGCACTGATCATTACGCCGCGAGTTCGACAATATACGGACATAATCATTTCAGTTTCAGTGCTGCAAAGCAGGTTTATTTTATAATTAAAAAAATACATACAAGAATTTGTTACCCACTAAGTCTAAAGACTTTTTTTTTCGGTGGGGCTTTTCAGTGGGACGCATTTTTTTTTTTATGACAGGTTTATATTACATTTATTTTATTTATATTTTACAAATTTATTTATAAACAGGCACTATAAAGTATCTAGAAGATATTTCTTCAGTTCTTTTTTTTCATTTGAAGATCTTTCATGTTAATGATGGTTTGTGGGAGATCATTGAATAATCTTGGAACAACGCAATTTAATGTTCGCTTACCGAAATAATTTGTAATTCGGAGAACATACAGGGAGCCCTTAGTTTTTAATCTAGTGTTGTGAGTGTGGGAAACTCTTTTTTTATATTCCGGATCAACAAAGTGATCTTCTATCAATTTTTAGTCACAAAGTTGTTTTACCGGCAGGACATTACAGAATTTAAAAATATACACCTTTGCCCATATGTTTCGCATCACGGATTATACTATCCGGTACAATCCCCCTCAACAGTCTCGCCTGAATATTTAATATATAGTAAAACTCGAATTACCCGGAATAATGAGTGCCAGACGTTACCTGGAAATGCAGAAATCCAGATAGTTAGATTAATCATTAAATTAAGGCAATACTTAGAAAAAAACGCAAAATTTACTCTAATATCACATTTTTGTTGCTTTTGAAATAATAGACCGAATACATTACAAACTTACTTAAACATGTCCGACAAAGTTGGTTGCTTAATTTTAGTTATTATCTTAACATCTCCTCTATTTTTTTTTCTGACAACAATCCGGATATTTGGCAATCCGGATGACGAGTTTAGATAAACGGAGTTCTACTGTATTATAATGTTTTTTTAAGATGAATTTGTCTTTAAGCTTTGTTTTATATTATGAAATTTTAGTATTTTGAGCTGGTATCGCGAAGCTTGTAAAAAAATCTATTAATGCATTTATCTACATATGATACATAAAAATAATTCGCAGTTATTAGTCTCGCAAAAACTCGAAAAAGGCTTGACAGATTTACGTGCAGTTTTTTGCAAAATTTTCTTATTTATGTCCTCAAGGTTTGTAAATAATACTCGTAACATCTTAATATGTCGAATGGAAAAAAAGTTAGAAGCGCATTTGTATTTTTCATCGATTTTCCAGGTTTTCATTCTACTAAAATGCATATACAGGGGTCGGCACTCGAAGTGTTACCAATTAAAAATTCTGTAATTTTTTAAATGTAAAACCTTCAGTATATCATAAAAACATTTCAATTAAAAAAAAATAATATTGTTCGATGTAGCCACCTTTAGCACGGATAAAAGCATCGAGTCTGTTCAAGAAGGCTACACACGCTGCACGAATGTGGGCTGATGATATTTTGTCCCATTCTCGGCGAAGAGTAATCTTTAAGGCGTCGACCGTCTCATATTTTTTAGTTGATACTTTAGCCTCTAGAGTTGACCATATGGAAAAGTCCATTGGGTTTAAGTCCGGGAAATATGGAGGCCACTGTTGTGATGTGATGCTGGGAACTTTTTCTTGTAAAAAACGTTGGGTTTCACGGGCTTTATAGGATGGTGCTGAGTCTTATTGAAACGTCTCATGGTTTCTACCGATTTTTTACGTGCCCAAGGTAACAACGTATCATTTAAAATCTTTTTACGGTAGATTTGCTGATTTACCTTTACGTCCTGTTCAATGAAAACAAGTGGTGAGCGTCCTGTGGCCGTTACTGCGGCCCAAACCATCACTGATGCAGGCGCTTGCTTTCGCTGAGCAACTCGCTGGTCTAAATTGTCTTTTAATTTGCACTGTAACTATACACGATCGGTTTATTTGTTTACATATTGCTGAACCTTAATTTATTTTTTATCACAAAAGACTAAATTTTCTATCTCGCCACCAACGTGCAAGTGTTTTAACACCTTTGTTCTTGCTAGGCAAACTGCCTTTTATGCAGGCGTTAAATCTTGCACTTTTTGTATTTTGTAGGGCTCCAATTGCAGTTCATTTTTTAATATGCGCCCCTTGCTGCGAGCAGACACATTGAAATTCTCCGCCAATTGAACTGCGCTTTGTCGTGGATTACGTTGAATTCTGGCATTCACCTTTCGAACCATTTCTGTCAATGTTGCTGTTTTTGAATGTCCACCTTCATGGAGTTTTTTTATTCTTCCAGTATCATTGTAACGTGAAATAGTCCGATACACAAACATTTTGTTCACATGTAAATGTCGTAGCTCATAAATAATGGCTGGTTGCGATTTTCCAGCCAAATACAGAGCAATAACACTGTTGAGATTGAATTCCATTTCATTTTTTTTAACTGTGACGTAAAACAATATGCTTCGATAGAATTATTAAAAAACTGACACGTGTCAAAACATGAGCGCACTGTCATTAGCCGTTTGGTTGCTACAGCAGCGTGAAGTTGGTAACGCTTCAAGCATCTACCCCTGTATTGAAAAATTCGGAGGATGTTATTTTTTTGCATATCAAAAAAGATTGTACTTTAAAATTTACATACAAAAAATATTTTTTATTTTTAAGTCATCGAAAAAAAACCATTTATGGAGTTTTCTTTTTTTTTTAAAAACAATTATTAGCTTTCTTATAATTTACACAAATATTTTAATTTTGGTAGCCATTTTGAACAAGTATAAAATACTATTAAAAATGGACACAAAATTGGGGTAAAGTGGGGTTCAAACCTCGGACGTCTGATCCGTGAGTCCACAACAGTAGCCACGGGACCACTACTCGATTCAAAGCTTATTTTTAAATACCTTAAAAGTAGACGTATTATTTATTTCTTAAACTTTACAGACATGTATGTAATATACACTGAAGTATTTAAAAGTCATTGAATCTATTTTTACTAGCGAAATGTTATTTTTAATGAAATAAATTTATTTACGTTTTATGGTTTACTCCTAAGTAAACATGGTTATTTTGCAAAAGTTTAAACGCAATTATCAAACAGCATAATCAATAAACAAAGCTATATTTATAAAGTAATTAATTAAATAATCGTTCCTTCGTCGCTTAAATGGCGATTAAAAATACTTGAATCATGTTCTACGCGCCTTTTCTATTACTGGACGACCGATATAAATTCAGATTACTTTAATTTATTTCCTAACACACATGTCGATATTTTTAATTTGAATTTTATGCACACTAAGACGCCTCGTTAATCTATTCTGAGATTTTTCACTATTCCAATCCAAGATAATTTCGTAAAATATTTAAAATTCTGTTGCATGTTTTATTATTCCCGAAGAAGAAATAAAAATATAATAATTCTAAGGTTTGCACGATATTGCTTACACGTACACTATTTTATTTATCAATTGTTTACAGTATCATAACCACATTAGTTTCATAATTTAATACGTTATTTTGAAGACCACACACGAGTTTATTTTAAGTCCTCTTAGCGAATTGCTTTCGAAAATTAAACCGCCAAAAGTAATTAATACTGTATTTTTTCGTAAATCGTAAATCATCATCCGAAGAGATAAAACAGCGTGTCGGCCGGCAGATTTGACACTTTCAATCGCGCTGTTTCTGGTTATAGCAGTGACAGCGGAATATGAGGGGCAGGGGCGTGCCGTGGGGGTTTTTGATTAGGGAAGTAATTAATTATATAATTCATTGGTACATAATTATATACACTGCCCCTAAGAAATTAAAGACCAACTAAATACTACATACATATGATTAGAAATAATAACAATAATTTTACATATCTAGTAATAAATTGCACGTCGCGAACCCCGGGCAATGGGATCACACTCACAATGGTGTGATCACAGCCGATAACGAGAGGATGAAAGGCGAGTTTCTAGCGCCTTAAAACCAGAGACAATCAGCTAAGGGAAGGTAACTCCGACATAAAAATCCACCAGAGAAGGCAACGGAAAACCGCTCTGGTCATCTTTTCCCAGGAATCACTATGGCGAGTACTTCAATAAGCTGTTGTCCTGGCTGCGGAATATAAGAGTAACGCAGGACCGAGATGCTTTCGCTATAGTGATCGCCAATGTCAGGGAGACCTGACGAGGCACCGTAAGAAGAAGAAGTAATAAATTGTTATAACAAATCAACGAATTTCCTCCTGTATACTGTTGTAAATAACTGCAAAGTATTTTGTGGCGTTATATTACATTTGGAAAAATGCAGAGAAACCAAAATAGATATTATTTTGTTAAAAAACCTTACTTTTTAACGAAAAAGAATTGGTCATTATTTGAACCCGAAAAATCAATACATATAGTAGATCATATTTTTTTTTCTTATACCAAATAAACATATTGATGTAATGTTTTAATTAAATTGTTTATTTAATTTTGGATTCCTAAATAATGATTATAATATTATGTTCAGTGCCAAAATACCAAAATCGTATTTGTGCTGCGCAGCGTTGCATTTGCATTGCGTCTAAACTATATGAAAAATGTAAAAAAATGATGTATGGGTTTGTTTCGATTGCTTTAGCAGCCTAGTGAGAATTTTAGTATGCGCTTGCGCCCGGACTGCGCGGTTCAGTACGGCGCTGGCGCTAGAATGGAATGTCGAAATTGGTTCCATAGCAATCGTTATTTAAATCGATACCCAGCCAGCTAGTAGCAAGTGCGCGCCGATCAGTACGCGCATGACAGCGCTGACGAATGGATTTGTTTGGGGGCTACGTTGCTTTTTATCATTTTTTTACTAGGCGATCGTAAAACTCCTCCGCAATTTATCGCGATTATTAATAAAACTATTATTACATTATTTGTATATAGTAATCTTGCGTTCTATGAACGGACCGCGCATGATGAGGGGTATCATTACACAAGAAAGTGCTGCGGATTTTTTAGTAGCCATTAATCAGTGAATAGTGGCGCATCGGGCTTTTGCAGTTAAAGCGTATTTCGCTAACGAGAAATCGACCAATGTGGGAAGGCGACATTTTTGTTCTCAGCTCGATATCGGAAGATCAAGTGATATTTCGTTGAACCAATTTACATGGACGTGGTTGCAGAAGTTTAAATGAATAAGAACAGTAAATAAGCACCGACTCGGATCTTTCACTTCTGTTTTGAGTCTGGGAAACGGGAACGGGAACCGTGTAAGAGACGAAATTTTGTGAAATCGCGAAAGTCCGTCGGTAACGTTTACAGCATCTACTGGCATTAAATAGACTTTGGTGTGCAACATTTTGAAGAAAAAATCAATTATAATTTATTTCTCATAAGCCGCAGATAATCCAGCAAATGAAAGAAAATGTGTACATACGGAGGGAGAATTATGCCAGAGTAATTTTGAAAGGATTTTCGACCCCGAAACGTTGAATTACATTTTTTTGTGACAAGGGGCATTTTAAAATTGAAGAGTAGGTACGTAAATTATTTATTTATGTTTACGCCCTATCGGCTTTTACATTTATTAGCAGTACATTCAAGCGCAGCGAAGTAACATGTAAATAATTAAAAAAAAAAGAAAAGCATAAGAAAGACTAACAGAAACAATAATAATTTAAAATAAGGAAATGTACCTACATAGGTATATGGGTATAAAGTAAGATATTAAATATATTTACATATATAAATATACACGCATACATACAAATGCACATGCATATATACACATACATTTATGTATATACAAATATACACATACACATATTAACAAAATGTGCGCTGCTAAAGCAAGAACAACCCTCAAAAAGTTCATCAAAAGCCACTTTGTTTGGTGTTAATTTTAGGTAACTTTATATTTTGTGTTGTTTATTATTATATTGCGGTTTAACACGGAAACAGCCTTAAGAGTTAGTAAATTTACTGTGCTTTAATAAATGTTAAAAAATATTAGTATTGAACCACTTACCGACTTTTTATATCTACCGGTTTCAAGACGTGCCCGTCTCTTCGTCAGCACACTCACTACACTAGCATTCAAATACTAATATATACTTTCACCTTTACCGTCATCGTAGTATACATAGTATTTATGAAATAATATAAAAATTACATGCCGAGTGATGCGAATGCGATGCAAACACTATCATGTCCGAACATGCACCGTAGCTAGGTAGCGTAGGTACCGTATATCTATGTATTTTACTTTTGTGCTCATCTCGAAGCTTAGCATTCACGAACTTATATCACCGTGGCACAATACGGGTATGAAAACTCAAAGAACGTCGAGATTTCGAAGAAAATTTCCAAGAAATAAAGTCGCAGTTAAAATTAGGTTCCTGCTTCAGAAGTACAATGAGATGAAAGAATTTCGGCTTTTCGGAGTATGGGGGAAGAAAAAATGAAAAACAGATAACAGATTTGTAAAGCTGAGATTAAAAAAGAATTTATGAGTGTTAAAAGCGAAATATTTTTACTAATTTAGATTTTTTTAAAGTTAATTTAGTTAGTTTTATTGATTAAATCGGCATTTTCTTTGTAACATTTCATAATAAATTATTGTTTAATAATGCAGCTGAGACTTGGTTATTAGTTTTACAAACATTTATTATATCATTGCGTTCTTTTATAAGAATAAAAGTTTACAACTTTTAAGTCTAGTCAAGTCTACAAGGAGCAAAGTTTTTATTTTATGATACTAAAAAAAAAATGTTTTATGCAATTCACTTTTGTTTTATTTTATTTTAGAATTTCGATTCCTAACGGATTGTAAATGTCTCAACTATTTTAATTAGAAAAAAATAATTTTAAAAATATTAAACAAGAATGGCATGAAGTTGGAACTTCGTATTTAGAGATAAAAACATGATAAAAATATTAAAAACAAAGTACGAGCGAGTGTTAGCTGTAGAGAATAAATTATTAACATACGCCTATCTGCACCCGATAGTGCTTATGGCACTACATTATAACCCAAAATGGAGCGTATCTCGATCATCTGTCCCATGAAAGTAAGGTTTTACGCTTCAGGTGTTAGTCCAAAGAGAGTGAAATATTTACATAGTGTGTTAATCACCATTTACACCAATATTTGAAGTCCAGCCTGCCAGGAATCGATCCCAGGACCTCAAGCTTATTAACCAACCACTTCACAACGAGGTGGACATATCTATTTAGCTGTTTATTTTTAAAAAAAAATATTATTGATAAGTTATAAAGCGCATCCGAGATCCTTATTAACCTTGGCCCGAAGAGCTGATCAACTGAGCCCCTGATTTTATAAGGCCAAGGGGACATATTCATTAAGGCCCGTAGAGCCGATTAAATTATAGGCTGTTACCGATTATCATAATTTTAAATTACAGATTCTTCACAATTCTATTTTAATTGCTTACAAACTGAACTTGTTGCGTAGATATTTAATACATCTGTGAATTATGTATGGTTTAGAAAGCATTATGTTAAGTGCCCGATTCTTATTTATTACATTTAGATACTTCTGGAAAGCAAAAATAAATTATGAGACTCAAAGGGCTGATATTTCTAAGTGCCCTAATCAGCCGAGGCTTTTCGAGAATTTTCTAGCATGTAGCAGTCGCCGATACAACTGTTTTCTCCTAGTATTTATTATTCTTATTCACTTATTAATATTAAAGTAGCTGGACAAATGACTTTTAATGCACCATCATTTTATCGCACAACTTATGCATACCAGCAGATTAGTCGTATATACTCTAAAGCAGTTACAATGTTCTATTAAATCGATCACATGCACTCGGCAATACTGATACTAACCTTACCTAACCTAACCTAACCTAACTAGTACTTTCAACATTGCATAATTGGGACGTGATGCCCATTTTTACAAGATATTAAACATTTTTGTATAAAATTAAATAAATGATTTTTTCGTGTGTTGATATCTAGTTACTTTTTAGTCATTTCAATTTTTCGTGAAGTCAAGTCATCATTTTATTTTAAAAAAGCAATTGTGTTTTTTTTACAATGCCATAATTGTCTGTGTCCGGGCGGATAAAGAATACGGTTCGTGAAATATAAACAGAGTCCCGGACGAGCGGTTTTGACTCGATGGCTAGTCTCCGGCAAAAATCCTAAAAAAAATAACTCAATAAAGATAAGTCCGCCACGTGGTGTAATGGTTGTCCCGTTCACCTACCATGCTTCTCAGGTTCGATTCCTGGAAGGGTCGAGGTGAAATGTTTGTTTTACTGGGTCTGAACTGGCAAATGAAGCGTAAGACTGATCACCTTACCTTCAAGTAACAAATGATCCCAATAATTCCTCAGTTGAGATATCGCTCTCTTTATGTAAAGCAATTCCTGTTGGCATACTAATGGTTTCCTGTTGACACAATTACTATATTCAAAAAGATTTTAGTGCATTTCAAAGTCTTAATGATTTTTATTTTTAAATACATTTTTCAATTGGTATTAAGGTCAAGACGCTTGATTCGCAAACTGAAGGTTCCGGGTTCGATTCCTGGTGAGAACACAAAAAATTAAAAATATGATTTTTCTCAAGCCTAGGTGTTAATTGGCTGTAATTCACCACTGTAATTGGACCTCCTGGTCTGTTGTGGTGCAAAAAAAAAACAAAAAATACAATCACTACACTCAAAAAGTTTTTAGTGCATTTTAAGGTCCAAATGATTTTTATTTTTGAATACATTTTTCAATTGGTATTTAACAAAGGTACGTTTTTCTAGCTGATTTATGTTGTGAAGTTACATAATTTAAATTTGATATATTTCAATTCAAAATAACGTTTTTTTTACCGGGCTTATGACTTGTCACTGGCTGGTTTAAGTGGCCACATTACACACTGTGTAACAACCACTATTTTGGCTATTTTTGAACATCAATATTCGTTCAATTCTTCTGTTGACCTTTCTGAAGTTAAATAGATAAAACCTTTATTGACGTTGGTAGGATTCTGACTGAATTAAATTTACCTACATACTATGCAACGACTGAATTAAAATATATGTAAACATATATACTTGGACCAGCTGGTTGTATCAACATTATTTTGAGTTTTTCAAGTTAAATAATTTTGAATCCATTCATGTCTACAAAAAACGTGGACAAACTCAAAATATTGTTTGTAAAATGTTTATTTAAGTATCTATTTCATAACGTCATTCCATTTTTCCTTAAATAATAACTACCGATATGCGTTTAAAAGTGTATGTTTATTTCAAATATCCTTGATTTTTTGACAAGATATTTTGGTTATTATCCATCTTTTGTAAAGAGGAATCACACAAAGAATTATCGAGTGAACATATAAATATTCTTAAAGTGATAAGGTTACACGACAATTTGATCAATTTCCTTTCACAATTAAATTATAGAAAATAAACGGTATGTTGCGTAACTTAATACATTTATTTAATTGGGTAATCCATACTTTATTTCTCAGATCAATACCACTAATATTTGCGTAATAAAATGAAAGAAATTTCCAAAATTCCACGTTCGTTTACAGTATATACACACTGAAAAAAAAAGGTTTTAGATAATATAAATGCGTAAATATATTTTTTTATTTAAAGAACTTATATCAACTCTTTTAGGCAAATTTTTCATTTAAATAAAGAAATTACTATTTTTTCTTTGATTGAGTGTAAAAAATATAATAAAAATTATAAACATATTACAACAGAGATGAAGAACATTTAAGAGAAGGTAATATAGAAGTATAGGCATCTACAGGGCTTACGACCTGTCAATGGCTGGTTTAAGTGGCCACTTTACACACTTTGTAACATTCACCATTCTGCCTATATTTGAACATCTATATTCCTTCAATTCTTTCATCTGTTGATGTTTGTGAAGTTAAAGAGCTGAAACCTTTATTTATATGTTAATATAAACAGCTCCCCAGGGAGTTGAATCTAGTCCTTGTCTACAAAAATTTGGTCAAACTCAAAATATTGTTAATAAAAAATATATTTGAAATACGCTTTTTCAGGTGGTATACATTTGACTACCACAATTCGTAAGGAAGTTAAATCAGTCGGAGACAAGTTTTCATTTTTTATTTATTTATTTGTTATTTTACAAATTATGTATTATTTTTTCACATTAAAGATAATGTTTCCTCATTGAATATTCCCGTGACGAGGGAAACATTTTATGTGATTTTGAAATATGTCTCATTAAATGTGATTAAATCATAAACTCGAATAAATATTGAACATAATTTCAAAGGTTATAGAGAAAATTGCTAAAAATAGACTAACTACCTACCTGAAGTCAAATAGTATCCTGTCAAAACAGCAATATGGTTTTAGAGAAAAACTAAGTACAGAAGATGCAGTTGTGGAACTAACACAACACATTGCAAGTAAACTTGACGCAAAACTAAAATGTGTTGCAGTTTTTCTAGATTTGGCAAAAGCCTTCGATACAGTGTCTCACAAACTACTAGTTCACAAATTACGTGAAATTGGAATAGCTGGACAACCATTAGCATGGTTTACAAATTATTTAAGTAAGAGAACTCAAAGTGTATGTATAAATGGTGTCCGTAGTAAACAAATGTCCTTAAATTATTAAACTTCGGTGTCCCTCAAGGAAGTGTTTTAGGTCCGTTACCGTTTAACATTTATATTAATGAATTATGCAACTTACCGACTGGAGGCAAAACAATAACTTTCGCTGATGACACAGTACTAATATTTGACTCCGAATCTTGATGAAAGCAAAACAAAAATGTGAGAAAGGTATCCGACGCGTAAAAGATTGGTTAGACAATAATTTACTCACCTTAAATATAAAAAAAAAACAAATTCATCTGCTTAAGTATCACAAAAAAACAGACCCTGAAAATTTTTCACAAAGATTCATTCGTGCATACCTAATACTTTGTGCAAATGTGAAAATTTAGAACAATTAAATTCAATAAAATACTTAGGGGTCATAATAGATTCTTAACCTAGTTGGAAAGATCAAATTGTAGATATATCCAAGCAAATACGGAAATCAGCATACATTTATAAAAGCCTAAGAAATATTTTGAATGCTCAACTTATGAGATAAATTTACTTTGATTTTTGCCAAAGCAAACTATCATATTACAATTTAGCTTAGGGAGGTTGCTCTCGTTCAATCCTCGAACCAGTAAAAATAGCACAAAAATGGATCATGAAGATCATTCTCAAAAAATCCTTGAGGTATTCAACGGAAGATCTATTCGCTGAGTTAAAGATATTGGATGTAAGACAATTGTTTGTAAGGTGCCTACTACTTAAATTTTATGATAAATTAAGTGAGGTCAAAAGAACCCAACAGAATATAAACACTCGTTCAGCAACACAAATTAACTGTATTGTCCCATTTGTATCAACCGCCTTTGGTAAAAAGCAATACAATGTAATTGCTCCAAAAATATTTAATGATTTATTGCCAAATATAAAAAACTCAAAATGTAAAACAAATTTGAAAATAAAAATAACTGCACATATAAATAGTGTAGCGAGAGATTTAAAAAAAAAATATATATGTAAATCAATAAACGTAGTACTTTATATAATTGGTACATATATTATTTATATTTTTATGTATTTTATTGTTTTATTATATATTATATTATATTATTTATGTTAAAGTAACATGTATTCTTGGCACATATATATACTTTATATTTGAATAATAATGATTTTTAATATCTTAAATTTGATTAGCTAGGCACTTATAATTAAGTAGTTTTAGTTTTTCTTTTTTATGTTATTGTTTTATTAGTATAGGACTTCTTACGCTCTAAAGATAAAAAATCTCCATCTTAGAACAGGCTGTGTCATGTTAGATGGATACTATCATAAACAGAGAACACTCCGTTTTCATTTTACATTAATTGGTTTTATATAGATTCCCTGTTATTAAGTATGTTTATTATTTTCTTTGCAATATAAACAAATTATAAATAATAAAAACACATAAAACTTACAAACAAAAACACTAAATAAAAACACTTTTTTACCTATTTTATCCGTGCGCATTATACCTGATAGCGATTTATTTTTTCATTTTATTTTTTTATTTTTTATTTTTGCACCACAACAGTGGTGAATTACATTACAGAATACCCAGGATTGAGAACAATCACATTTAATTTTTGTGTTCTCACCGGGAATCTAACCCGGAACCTTGCGTCTGTGAGTCAAGAAGCGTTTTGACCGCTTCACCACGGAGGCCGTCAAAAATTTCTTGAACATAAATTTTATTCTCATGTATATTCGAAATTATATAACTTCGCATACTAAATAAATATTATAACAGTGTAAGTCACTCTCCAAGCACAAGATCTGGTCTCTTTTTGGAAAGATACAGTTACATACATCATTAAAAAATTTAAAAAGTAAATTGTAAAAAAAAAAAAACTTGTATCATTTGCGTAACTATATTGATTAATAATTAATAATAATTATAGTATTTACCAATTGTCCTTATGAGAAGTAGAGCAATCCTCTCAGACCGTAAGTTTAGTTTATTTCCGATTGCTTTTGCAGCGTCAGGGTAGAATGTCTCGTAACTCTAATAATTGTGTTTGCTGTCATGGAAGATATTGAATATTTTTTGTATTCATACATAAGTAAAACTTTTAGCATTGATTTGTTTAATAGTCATAAAACTAAGTTTTTCGTATACGCCGAGGGAGCTTGTTCTGACAAGGACTTTCAGGATAATTATTATTTAAGCTTTTTGTGCAACGATTCATTGTTTAGTGACTTATATTAGAGGAAATGTAATGTGTACACTGTTTTATCAATGCTGTAATTAATTTGCTACGGTTCAAGTATAAAAAAAAATCAAATATGTGTACGTTTTTTATACCATTCTTCTTAGTGTTAGTGTCTGATTTTTTAAAAACGTTTATAGAGGGTTGCACATTTAAATGGTTGAAAAACACTGCCATACATGGTAGAATACTTCTGTGATGTTTCGCTTGAATAACAGTTAAGAGGATTTAAATCATGGTCATAGATCACAAAGGGCGCGAAAGGAGGAGATATACAGTGACCGTGGGTGGATGTTTAATCTGTTTGTGGATAATCCAACTCTATCAGCATATGTACATCTATAGTTAAATGGTTAATTAAGCTGCTTGCAGTGTTCAGATTCAGATATCCAAAATATATAAGTATGAATAGCGTGCATGTAAGGAGTTCGTAAAATCATTGCGACGAGAACGTAAAAAAACTCCAAATAACATTTTTTCTATAAATGTTACTTTTCTATGTCTACTGATTTCGAGTTTCTACGTCAGGATTCTATTTACAATTGGAAACAATAATGCAAAGGGCGCTACATCAAAAAAACGAATGCATCATACCTTTATCATCTGTTACACAAAAGTTAGGTGATCAGGCTCACGCTTTAGATACCAGTCCAGAGACAGTGAAATATTGCGGTGTCAAACCATCTTTAAAAATTAATTAAATTCTGACTCTGACAAGAATCCAACCCGTGACCTCAAACATGGTAGACAAATGCGCCAAATACAAACTGCTCGGGCGACTTATTTCCACTAATTTTTACGATATTTATCTGAGAGTAGCTTTCAGTTAAAAACACTGTTCCAGGATTCTAGTTCTATATCATACACCTAACTGTTTTCTTCATCCACCCGGACACGGAGACACTGTTTATTTATTATAAGAAAACATTTTTCTCTATCATTTTGTGCTAGTGTTTTCGTCTGAAATGAATATCAGTAGTTTAAAAATATTTTCACAACAATGGAGAATTTTATCTCTTCGTCAGGACACTAATTTTGGTCCTAATCAGTGCATGTTTGTCCTTATCAGTGCAGTACTTGTTAAAATGCATGTCGTGTTGGTTTTATATTTGTGTGCTATGGTGAAGATGTATAGTGGGTTTTGTATGTTGGTTTAATTAGTGTCCTGACAAAGAGACGGGTACGTCTCAAAACCGGTAGACATAGAAGAGTCAGTAAGTGGTTATATACAGATGGAGAATTTGTTTAAGAAGGTAATAAGTCTCTGCATTTACGAGACTTATGAACTGTAAAATTGTATAAATTGGCAGGTTCGAATGGCCACTTAAACTAGCCAATGACATATTATGCGAACAGGTTCTGCCTTTTTGTTTATTAGTCTTTCTGCAATTTGAGTGTAAGATTTGCGATAAGCACTTTTCTTCTCTTATAAATAGCACACTTTGGTAGCAAGTTCGTGTTACTGATTTTGTCTCATCAGTATTTCGTGTCTGGATTTATTTTCGAATGATTATAAAAATCATCATAACCCATGGAAAATTATTATAATTACCATTTCCCCATCATAACCAATGCCTTCTTCGATCCAATCAAAACCAAATATTTTTTAATTTTTTTTTTATCTTAGGGTACCTTAAATGTTGGTTTGAAGTACTAAGTAATAAACGAAGATCTAAAATATTTTCAAGAAGGGTAAATAAAGGCCTAGCAATTTAAAGGGTTAATGACCCGTCATTGGCTGGTTTACGTATCTCATAATGCAGTAGTTATCGTAAATATCTGGTAATCTTAACAAACTCTGCTACTGTTCATATGTGTATATGTATATGTTTATGCATGCATGAATGTGTGTGTGTATGTATATGTATGTATGTTGTAACATAATAAGTGCTTGGCATTTTTATTTCAGGGCCAGTGCCAAAATACGTCGTTTATTGGCAAAAAATAAAAGTAAATACAAAATAAGTATTTGACATTGAATTGAATTTGCTAGAAAATAATCCTAGCAGCTTCACTAGATACACAAATACATGTTCTAAAGCTACATTTATAATATGTATATTTGTTATTCTGAATGTTTTGTTATCAATATAACTGTGTTGGTTTCATAAAACATAATTAAAAAAATAAAAAATTAAAACTCCCTAGAAGATTAAAAATCCATGTCGACAAAACTTTGGTCGTACTAAAAATATTCCTTAATATTATGGGTTTATTATGTTCATTGTTGCCCTATGAAAGAGTAATAGTCTAATTAAATACGTTTGTTTTTTTCTACATACATAAGTATCTATTGTTCTTTGATTGGAAATGAATTAAAAGATGCTTCCAAATAAGCATTATAATATTGTTATAATACGAGCTCGGCGCCATTTTTAGTTAGCTAAATATATTCATCAACCGCCAATATTTCGTGATGGCAGTTGTTTTTATCATCAAATCAATAATAATAAATTACCATTCATTATTTCAAAATGGCTTATTTAATGATTTATAGTCCAAACGTATCTTTATTTTGTTAATTGTCAATTCATTACGTAATTAAATACAGTCTCCTTTAAACGTTTTTAAATGTTCTGTCAACAGATAATATCTTTATCTTAAGTAAAAATTATTTTAAACACTTATTTAAATAAGATCATTAAAAATATTTTTAAAAAACAAAATGACTTTTGAAAAAAATTTTTTTTTCTTAAGACTTACCATGAAGAACGTTCCTCTAAAGTTTCGCGGTCTCACCTTAAAAAACCGTGAATATTTCAAATATTTTTTTATATGGGTGCAATATGTTGATTTAAAGTTTTAAGCTATGCCGAGAAGAAAGATTACTCTTTAGAGGCTCAAAAAAAATTAAAATAAAATAAAATTGTTGTAGAAATGATGCTTTGAAAGAATAAAAAAGCTATTAATTATAATTTATCGGAACTTGTTTGAATTACTGTCAGTAAAGCTTCGATATCTTTAAGAAAACAGCTAACAAAAAAAACTAAAGTTATGTATATCATGTAAATAAAAATAAATTTCATGAATAAATAAAATCACAAATTAATATAAATAAACAGAAAATAAAGTAAAAATAAAGGTAGGTTCCTACCTGTATGAATTATTGCGGCAAGTACAATCTGTTCATATTGTTCCTTTTGCATTAGAGTGGTTTTTTATATTTTTTTAACGAGAGTTACTTATTTTTTGCCTTGCTTATTATGTACATGGCTTATTTTTACTACGAAAGGTGTGTTCCTTCTAATTTTTTCGTTTTCTGAATATCAGTATATTGTGTCCATAATATTATTACATATCTATTCGTACGTTTGAATAAAAAAAAATTGTACTTATCTACCGGTTTGTAGAATATTTCATTGATGTTTCTTCAGGTTAGCGAATGCTTATTTTTTCGTTTCATTGTTTTTCGTTAAATTTAAACCTAACCTGCTTAAGCTTATCCGATTAACGCCCAAGTCTCATAACATATTTTAATTCTCTTTTTTTTTTTCTCACATCTGTTTCTAATGGAGCATGTGGACATCACTAGACGCCTTCAAGATACCATATCGCCAGCGACGACTTCTTCCACGTCCATCCTGCGTTCTTAAGTTCCGCCGAATAAATAAAAAAAAAAACATCGACTCGTACTCTTTAACCGTTAATTGGGCATTTTTATGAATATGCGATTAAAATAAAACAATAATAATTAAGATATAAATGAAATATATTTATGTACGTACATTTTTATTATTAGAGCACACATAAGAATATGTTTATTTGTGCCCTATTTCAAGATGAGGAATATTTTATTTTTTTCACAACTTCACTAATGATGGTAAAAAGAAATGAAATACCATACTCGTAATTATTATATGATATTAAAAAAACATATATACTTACGTAGATTATCATCATAACTTGGGTATGGGTCGTTCTCTCATTTGACTCTCAGACATGGGTCGTTCCTGTTAGTAACACTTTAAGGTGTGTACATTTTTTAAATTTATTTTTTTGTTACATATTTATTACAGCAATTTACCTTTAGGTTAATTGAGTATTAAAGGTATAAATACATATTTGTTGTTTTTACTGGTGAGTCATCTAAACTGCCTAGCTAGGGATAGCTTCCCCGTTCTAAGGCAGTAAACAATGTATTTTTTAAAGTTATTTTTGTTAGATATACAATTTACTTAACTAAAACATTTTTATCCAATTCCATAGTTTTTCAAACATAAAGTTAGGACATAATACAAACAAAATTATTTATAGATGAGATACATGTATATTATTCCATTTCCGCACCTAATGGTGCATAGGGCATTACATTGGAATACCAATCGCAGAGTTTTTTGATCATTTTTGTTACTTATCAGTCCTACGGTTCAGGTACCAGACCAGGGACTATAAAATATTCTAGTATAAAAACACCTTTTTGAATGAATATTTCACAACCAACCATGTCGGGAATCGAACCTGAGACCTCTTGCATGGTAGACAAACGTTCTGACCTTTACACCACGAGGCCGACAAACATTGCACGTATATACGGTATTATTACAAGAGCACACATGTAACTAATGTTATTAAAAATAAATAAGTATTTCCATGTTCGTTTCCTAGTTAAAGCAAATGGCGTCCACAAACAACCTCTGGTATCTTTGCCGACTGCCAATTCCTTTGTGTCCTCCCGTGTCAGGTTTGCGTCATATAATTCACCTCCATTAAAAAAAATATAGAATTATGAAAAGTGTGTAATGAACAAATAAATGAAAATGTATGACGAGATGCCTAAAATTATGAGAATTAATAGATCACGAATGAATTTACTAAAATATTTATTTTTACTGTCGGAATTTTTATACAGGTATAAATATTTATATTTGTGAGGAAATACAGATAGTGTAAATATTAGTTAGGTAATATATTAACGCGAAATATAAACTTACCCAAACAATAAATAAATGCCGGCGTGGTGTACTGACAACACTGGACCGACGACTTAAGATATGTTGAGATCCCGTGGGGGGTGTCGCAAACTCCGGATCAGAAAGTCCAAGGTTCGAACCTCGCTTTGCCACAACTTATTTCCAATTTTCTTACACGGTTATTTACGATTGTGGAAAATAGCTCCAAAATTTTAATTGGGTAAATCATTAGAACTCAATTATTTCATTTATTTTTTACGTGTGGAATGATGCGGAGTAGCTGTTTCAATGTACGCTTTTTTTCTTCTTTTTTTGACACCGTATTTAGTAATGTATAGAAAACTATAATTGGCCTATAACTTTGGTTTATTTGTAAATATTTTTTTTGTTGTATTTATTTTTGCTGTTTTTTTTGTTGTTTTCTTTCAATTATTAAAAATTAGAAACCTTTTACCTTGTTCATGGGGTACTATTTACAGTAGGCAATCCATTTTCGGCAGAAAAAATACGCGGAAGCGACGCGGACGCGTTTAGCGAATCGTTATTGTCATATATAAGATCCTGTTTGTATATGTTCACACGAGGCGGTAAGAGAAATCATTGTGCCGCGGAAATAACCTTTGCGTCTCTGTTACGTCTCAGAACAATGTCCTGTCCTACAAAGTGCTGTATACACGTGGACAAAGGTCGAGTCCTGGAAGAGAACAATATTGAATTGCCCACGTGTAAGCGGTCTTTAAGAGTATGTATGTATATTATACAACTCGTTGCGTTGGCGTTGGTGTTAGGTATACTTAAGATTGTAGTCTGGTGAAACGCACTCAAAATGAAGAAATCATACGATTTTGCTTTTTTAAAACAATTGATTTTTTTAATCGCGAATTAATGAAAGAATAAAAAAAACCTGAATTAGATAAAAACAAAATTTTTATAGCTATTTCTGTTAAAAAATATCCTTGAAGTTTTATGTAACTAAAATATAGTTACTTTTAGACCAGCAGATTACGCCATTTACGTAGGTATGAAGGAAAAAAAAGGTAAAAAAGATATTCTTAGAAATTGAATGTTACAATCAGAATTATCTTCTTTTATAAAAATAGAAGAATACAATTCTATAAAAAAAAGGAAACACTTTTAAAAGTTATTGTTTTTATCTAATTTATGTTTTTTTATTTTTTTATTATTGCGCGATTAAAAAAAACATTCGTTTTAAAATAGCAAAATCGTATGATTTCCTCATTTTGCGTGCGTTTTACCAGACTACAGCTTTGAGAGTGGCTCGGTTAAATGGGTACTGTCTGACTTGAAGTACTCTCTTATGGTGGAAAAGGTTCAGAAGAAATTTCGCAGATTTCTTTACACGAGACAGTGCGGGTATTATTCATGGCTCTATCCCATTGAGTTTCTCCAGGGTATCTTGCTTTAAGCAGTTGAACCAGAATGAACGTGTATTTACTACGCCTTTTTTATTGTTTGGCGGTTACGTCACAGCCCTGAAACTATGCGGAGCATTGGTTTTTAGGCGTTAACAAATTTTTTTCACAATGCCGATTGGAATAATATAAACAACAATATTACTCTGGACATTAATATTTTCCACGTCAATGAGAGAGTTTTTCAATGCAGGGTTTTCTCGCTCACTCGACATTTAATATTCCACCCGCATCAATAAAAATTTTAGCTCAACTCCACAAAAATCAAAAGTTGAAAGAATTAAAGAAATGTGGGTGTTCAAACAATGGCAGAATGGTGAATGTTGCACAGTGTGTCAAGTGGCCACTACTTCCTTATTTTAGTACAGGGGGTTTAAACCCAGTACTGGTTTACAAAAAAATGCCAAACTCAAAATATGAAAACTAGAAAATATAAAATTTGAGCTTAGTTAAATTGTACATAAGGGTGTGTCATTTTTTTCAACTTTCGAATTCAGAAACGTTATAGGTCTCAAAAGTTGTGTTTTAGAAAATAAACAAGACCATCATTTATTTTATTTTTAAATATATGTCTTTAGCTCGCTAAAATGCGGCAAAGTTTAAAAAAAAAATAAAAAAATTATATTTCCAAAAAACTTTTCTGTTGTAATATAACATGTTTTTTTAGCAAATGACGTGTTTCTAACAATACAAAAATGTTTTTAAAAAATGTATATTTATTTAATAAACAAACGAAAAAAATTGTGAATTTATATAATAATTTGAAAAAATTGAATTATGAAAGATTTTTTAATAGTATCTATGTCACAATAACGATTTATTTTACTTTTTCATTTAAATTTTTAACTTTTAAAATTCTTTTTTATCTTTCTCTTCTCTTTCCTACCCCTCCACATCCCTCCACGACCCTCTTTTCATCCTCATTTGCGCAATAACGTACGCGCAGCTCGTTAGGTCGCAGGTCACAGAACAGTAGGTCCAAGAGATCTATCCAATCTCTGATCTATCCGCGGCGGTTACCTTACACCTGTCCCTTCATTTTGATTTACTAGTTTTGTAAATATCACGTATTTTTTAGTTTCAACTAATTTTTTGTTCGATTGCTTATCTACATTGTCTTCTAAAAAAATATATGAGACTCATTACAAAATCCCATTTATAAAACTACTACAAAAAAATAAGTGTTCATCTTTACTAAGTAATGAAGATGTCTCCAGATACTACTAATGGGTAAGACATCCAATGAAAAATTCTTTGTTTCAAGAACCACCGGCGTCGGTGTCAGGAATATATTTAAGAGTTTCCATAAAAATAAATTGAATATGACAAAAAGTCTCCATTTCCGTGTAATATGTAATATTTATTGAAAAACTATTTAAATTGATTGCAAAATCAGAAAACAAGGGTTAGGTATTATACAGCGTTTTTTTTTCAAAAAATCAAAAACCTCTTCGATGTTGCCCCGTGTAAATGCACAAATTTGGCTGTTCATAGATGCAGTTAAAATAGATATGATCCACAGGTAGCAGCTGCAATTGCATCCACTACCCTACAACCTGAAAATTCTGTTTCAAGAAATAATATTTCTTGTGCTATTTATTAGACCACGACATGTTTAGAAGAGAAAGAATAAGAACCAGATGTTTTTTAATAATTAAACTTAACTATCCAAACATTGAAGGATTGTTTTTCAACGGACGCAAAGATATCTTTAATATTAATTTAATTTAATTTATTTATTAATTTTACAATACGCCCATTTACAAAAAAATATGCAGGTAAGTACAAACATAGTAAGTAATAACTTATAACACAACATTATTTTTTGGTATGTGTATTTTTGTACATACACAAATCTGGATTTCTCCCGAGGGGGAGTAGGTATATATTTTTTTATCAATATTCCTACAGAGATGAGGTAGAATTTTTTCAAATTCAGGATTAAAAAAAAAAAAAAAGTAATATGCTAATTAAAAATACTTAACTTCAATATCAATACATAGATTGTTCTCCAACACGCTAGTGAATGGTTTCTCATTTAATAAGATATATACAAGAATCAAAATGTTACCTGTGTCGATATTCGCTAATAAGCGGAATGGGGAATGTTGTAAAACGTAAAGTGGCCACTCAACCCAGCCAATGACAGGTCATAAGCCCTGTAAACGCTCGAATATCGATAATCCTGAATTTGAAAAAATTCTACCTCATCTCTGTAGGAATATTGATAAAAAAATAATAACTTATAAGATAAAGAACGCTTTTTTGTATACATGTAGAAACAATAAAAAGCATACTGCCATGAAAAATAAAAAGTGAAACTTTATATAGTAAAAAATAAATTAAAAATATGGATACAGAAAAGAAATTGAATTTAAAAGCCAATTGTAAATAACTTGTAAAGAATTTAAACTAACAAAATATATAAATTTACATATACTTATACGTTTAAAAAAAACGGTATTAACAAATTATTGTTAAAAACCAATAAAAAAAAATAGTTTACAGTAAGTATATATAAGATAATAATATAATATCTGGATCATATGAAGAGCACAAAACTCTCTTGTAAGAACCTAGATCAGTTTATATTGGCCATGTTTCTCCTTCAGAAGGCACTACTAGAATATACGAGAAAGCCATATATATATGTATATATATATTTTTTTAAAGATATATTTGCGTTTTTATGATCAACACAAATATTTAATTTTGAGGACCATTTTCAACGAGTGGTAAATAACTCACTATTAGAAAATGGGAATCAAGTTGAGGTAGAGTGGGATTCGAACCACGGACCTTTAATCCGTGAGTCTAAGACACTAGCCACGGGACCACAACCCGATTAATTTTGTTACTGAATTAGTGGCTGTTTCAATTTTTCCCATCCTGAGAGTCGTTTACTTTCAATGATAACCAATAACGACTGTAAATTTCTGTGACTGTAAACTTCTTTATCAACAAAGTTTTTTTAATTAAAATAACTTTGTTGACCAAGAATCATACAATCTCGTTCTTATAATTTCTTCAGGATTAATATAAGCATTTTCCACTCCTAAATTAAACTAAAAAGCGATAGTTATCATAGTTTGATTGACCGGCATGATACAGACCTTATTTTGACAGAACTACCGCATTCGCGAGACATAACTAAGCAATGAAATATAATTAAACTCTCTAAATTAGAATCATTAAAATTTATCCATAAATTAGCCACTGATGTAATTGTAGACGAAGAACTAAAACTTGAAAAAAATTGTAGTAAACATGGACATAACACGAGAATATCAGAAAAATATCATATGCAACCTTCTAAAACGAGATAAGGACAGTTGAGACTAATAAACCAGGGACTAAAATTGTACAATAAACTACCAGACAAAACTAAACAAAAGACTCAGACAAACTTTTCAGAGAATGTAAAAAATATTATTATCAACAGAGTTTGAATAAAAAATTATCTGTATATTATTTTTGTAAAATGAATGTAATAGTCCGTAACAAAAAGTTTTTCAAATAAAATAATAATAGTAATAAAAAAAAACAGTACTGTTAGTGTAACAAGTAAATCAAGACAATGTAAAGGTGTTGGACTTTTGGAAGATTCCCTGTCATACACAAGCAGTGGAAAGGTGATGTCTTGGGGGAAAAAATGCGAGAAGTTTTTATATGCGCCACACAAAATTTAAAAAAAAGTGTTGCCGACGTTTAATCCTAAAAAATAATTTAAATAGGTATGTTCGCTTATTTTTTTTGTATACGCTTTTAATATTAATATTTTTTTAATATTTTATTTTAATATCCACGAGTAAGCTTAAAAATTAAGCATCTAAATTTCATATTTTTGTGTCCAATATGCAATTTTTGGTATTTTTTAAGTTCGTTTAATCTAATCGTTTTTATTTACAGTTTTTATTTGTTGATAAGTCAAGCAATTAATAATGTATTATATTTTGAAAAAAAAAACTTTCAAACTTCGTTTTTTTCGTGTATTTTTTTCTTTCGGAGCAATAATTATCTTATTTTTCGAGTTTTCAATCCATTTTAGCGAGCCAAACTACATTTTTTAAGGAGTTTTTTAGCTCTGCTTATTTCCATTTACAACTTTTGAGACCCATTACATCAAAAACAGCCTGTTTTTTGTATGGAGCGTGACACACCCTATTATACAAGTTCTTATTGTTTAATAATTACGTAAGATTTGCCATTAAAATTACCGGCGTGATCGTTTATTTCTAGTGTATTTAGGTTACTGATAGAATTGATAATACTATCTTATGTAATAAAATTGAAATATTTTATTGCAAGGAAGAAAACAAAGAGATGTTAGACAAATTGATAATATTAAATATCATAGTTTCATTGGAATTATTGTCTAAGGATTAACCTTTTCACTACTTGTGTAAAATATGTAAAAAAAAATACATTCTGCAAAATAAATTAGATTCCTTCTTTTAAATTTATGTAAACAGAGAGGGAAAACATTTTTGAGAAAGGAATATGGACGTCTAAGCATTTACAGGGCTTATGACCTGTCATTGGCTGGTACAAAAATGTTTTCTCTCTCTGTTGAAATAAATTTAAATATGAATAACTCCCTAGAAATCCAGCCAGTCTGCAAGCATTTGGACATACTCAAACATTGTAGATTCCTTCTGTTTAATTTCCCTACTGGATTTGAACGATTGCAGCGTTTTTAAATAATTTATTACATGAAAGCAAGATGATCAGCCAACAATATTTTGGGTATGTCCAAATGTTTGCAGACTGGCTGGATTTCCTCCCAATTATATAATATCTAAATTTGTGGCAACAGAGAAGGAAAACATTTCGAGAGTAGAATATGTAAGTCTAGGCATTTAAAGGGTTTATGAACTGCCATTGGCTGGTTTAAGCGCCACTGTGTAACATTCACCATTCTGCCTATTTTTAAACATCCACATTGTGCAAGGGCTGAAGCCTTTATCATGTGCGTGAGATTAATCTGACTGAAACAATTCACCGCCAAAAGTCAACATATGGAAGAGTTGAGGAAATGTGGATATTTAAACATGGGCAGAATGGTGAATGTTACACAGTTTGTGAAGTAGCCGCTTAAACCAGCTTATGACATGTCATAAGCCCTGTAAATGCCTAGACTTCCATATTCCCCTCTCAAAAATGTTTTTCCCCTTCCGTTGCAACAAACGTAGAGATGATCAGCCATTTATGGTATGTACATACATAGGTACTATGAAACATTGCTGTGAAAAGAAGGCTTAAAATTCATGTTTTTTTATGATTTAAGGCTGGTTAGAAAAATACGTTTTACGTTAAATTACGTTAAATTATACTGTTTTTCAAAATCAATATATATATTGTAGAGTAATCTTTTCATATATAAATGTAAAAAAGAAATTGAATAAAAATACTTTGCAAGAAAAACGCGACGTGTTCGGCCTTGGTTGTTGTGACGTCAAGATTCGTCATAATGTTCCAAACAAATTTCAATGGCCAGGAACAAATAAACATGAATCATGACGTAGTAGGGGCGTGGCTAAGGTACAAATATAAAATATTTTTTTATGCCACTGTTAAGACGCGAAAAAAATATTTTTTTACTGGACAGTATTTCATAGACCTTTATTACTTTAATAATGGTAAAAAAAACATAACATACCCTATTGTTACTCGCTCGTGCATGTCTGCCCCTACCGTGAAATCTATTGTGTCCACAATTTCTCTGCAGGTTTCTCTGTCAGGGGTCAACTCATGTGCGTCCTCTCGAGTTGCGTTCGCGCCCTGTTTATCTGGAACTGCCAAAGAACTGTCAGCAGCGGTACAGGGCAATGAGCACTCTTAAATTTGACGAGCTTGAATTCTCTCGGGAGGCAACTATTATGACCCAGCAAACCAAATCGTCTCGGCTCGATAACAGTTATTGAAGGTTGATTTATCTATCGCCTCATTCTTATATTCTTTACGGTCAAGCATAGTACTAGAAACAATAAAACAATTTACGCTTATTTGAAAATAAAACTCGATTATGTGCGTTAACGGGTTAGAACAACTGAGAAGTAACAGACCGTAGAAACGAAGACGGTCGACCGGTGTCTAATTACACTAACAAGGGTTTTGAAAAAAAACACATTGAATTTATTTAAAAAAATAGTTCACGTATTACCAAATCTATTTGTATTTGAATTTAATTTTCTTCTACGAAGGATTCCGATATCCGCTTACTCTTAATAAAGAGTTATTTCGACACAAATGAAACTGGACTGATTTCAGTCCAATTTGTTTTTGTGTCTAAATAAAGTTATGTTCTCTTGGGAAGGATTTGAAAACACGTAACTACTTTTCAATATCTTTCTAATATTTGTGTCATTTGATCAATTGGTATGTACTGTTTTGATTTATGTTTATGCTGAAGTATTTAGATTTTGCTTGTTCTTCGATATTTTTTTTGTTGATATAAGTTTTTTACTTTTTACTCAATGTTAGGTTAGTTATGTATTTGATCATCAAGTTGCAGTTGTTAAAAGAGGCATTGAAAAGCAGGGGACTAATTTTATTTATTTATTGCAATTCGTAGGATAATTTGCTTTCGTATCAAACCGAAGGATTCCAAGCTTAACAAATTCTGGCTTAGCGCAGATTTAAAAAAAAATCAATTTTAATATATTATTTTTTGTTAGTGTACCTTGAAGTGAAAACACTCATCCACATACTCAAAAACCGTTTAAAAGATGTGGATTTTTTTTTATCTGTTTCGTTCATACTAAAAAA
Organism: Micrasema longulum; assembly: GCF_059751315.1. Classification (NCBI taxonomy): domain Eukaryota; kingdom Metazoa; phylum Arthropoda; class Insecta; order Trichoptera; family Brachycentridae; genus Micrasema; species Micrasema longulum. Next base: position 151,977 of record NW_028277642.1, on the reverse strand, counting down.
CGAATTACTTTTAACAAAATCAATTCGATAAAACCGCAATTTTTAATGAATTTAACTCTACTTCTTTCATTACTCTTTTTTCTGTATGTTTGTGCAAATTTTATGGATGGCTTATGTCGGATATTGTCTTTTTTTCTCATGACTATATTGCAAGTATAATGCTAAATTTTTTTTTTTTAATCTTTAAGTAGCTTGACAGCAACTGAAACTAGGTAAAAATAGTCATTTTTTATATGGCTAATCAAGATTTGAAAATCCCTATAGATTGGTAAAATTAATCAAAATATTAAAACGTAAAAATAATCTAATAAGCAAAAAATATATTTATTTATATTTTTAAAATAAATAACCCACGGCGCCTATTTTAGAGGCTTGTCAGCAGTTGGAAAAGTGAGTTGGGAAGGAATCCTTAAAAACTGTACGACAAAAAAATCAATGAGAAAAAAGTATTTCATTAGATTGATCAATAATAATGTAACAAGTAAAAACTTTTGAGTAACGTTAACGATTTTTATTTTTGATGCTTACTGGAAGTTTTGAATAATGTTTAATTTTTTTCCTTTATATGCATACCTACAACATTACAGAATTTATGAAATAAATTTATTTTACCCCACATTAAATATGAAATCAATTTGTTCACTACCTACACTAATTACAATACAGTTGAAAATATTAAATGACAGTTGAAAATATTAAATGACATTTGAAGACTTGAGCATAAAATTTCAAGCACTGTACTAAATTATGTTCTGATAACAATCGCTAATCTTTCCATGTCTTTGTGTTTTGTCAATGAGCTGAAAAGTTATTTTTTAAAATAAAATACATTTAAAATATCTAAGTACAACAAATTCTTGAAAGTGGTCATGTGAAAAGTCGGAATAATCGACGTGCGTGCATGAGAAGATGTATGAATGTGAAGGAAGCAAAGGAAGTGTGCCAGGACAGAGTGGTGTGGCGTTCTATCCTCTCTGCCTACCCCTCCGGGGAAATGGCGTGATGGTTAGTTAGTTAGTTAGTTGGTTAAAATATCTACAACAAGCATCTTTAATGTATGTGCTTGTCCAACATATGGATAAGGAATACCGAAAATCATTTTGTTGATTAAAACAATCAAGTTGATTTTCTTCAAAACAAGCAATAATGCATTTAGAGGGTTACCGGTTAGGGTATACCAACGATAAGTCAAAGACTGCAATCTTGCCACGAGACCTATGTTAGATATGAAGGCTTTGATGCCGGTTGCATGGAAACTCCTACCTAGTTGGAGGTTGACGGAAGGCAACAATGTTGAGGGTTGAGGCTTATTTATTACATGATGATACTAGTGTACCGATGAGAGTAACGTAAACATTTTAAGTTTCCTGATGAAAGTTTGAGGTCGTGTATTGATTCCGTGTTTTCCAGTGATTTAACATTCGCTCGTATCAGCAGATTATTAATAGTTAATTACTAACAAATTGAAAAGTATCACACCAATCAAGTCACTTTATTGCTCCCCGGTAAGAAGTCGTTTAGAATATATTTCTCCAGTCTGGTCGCCTCATTATCGTGTACATTCTGATTCACTCAAGCGCGTCCAGAAGAAATTTCTAAAATAAATAAATTTCAAACTTCATATTCCAGCTGCTTTATTTAATTATAATCAATTGTTATCTTCAGCAAATCTTTTAATACTTTCTGATAGAAGAATCCTAACTGACCTAATATTACTTTATAAAGTGATCAATTCATTAATTGACTGTCTTGATTGGCTGGATTTGGTGTGTTTCCGTGTACCTGGTCGATATACCTGCCACACATCTCCTTTTCGTTCTTCAAGTTTTAGGACCAACTATCACATGCACTCGCTTATCCCTAGGCTCCATAGATATGGCAATCAGTATAAGGACAAGGCTGATATATTTGGTTCTGGACTTGATAGTAATAAAACGAGTCTGATTCCTTTTTTTCTATCGCAATATTATTCTTAAACTTTTCTTTATATTTAAAAATGTTTTTCCTTTTTTTGCTTATTTATATTTATGTATTTATTTCGTTAATATTTTTGGTTGCTTATGTGTTTTTACCTACTTGTTACTATTGTTATAGTTATGCTATTTTATAATTTTTTGTTATGGATTTAAATATGTATTTTTTTTTTATATTTATGTTCAATATATGTTAAAGGCAATTTATGCCGTTTATGTAAAAAAAAAATTGAATGTTTTAATAAATATTTTTTTACATGCAGAAAATGTACGATTCAATGCATTGTCCTTATTGCGATAGTAGGTGCTGACACTGGAAATCGATTTCCGCGTGTTTACTACAGATATGGTCATCATACACACCTTAAATATATATGTCTGTCCAAAATATGAATAAGAAAAACCAGAAAAGACTTTTGCAGAGTCAAACATTTGAATTGATTTTTCTCAAAATAAGCAATAATGCAATTAGAAGTTTTTATTAATATACCGACGATAAGTCAGAGATTGCGATCTTTTTATGATACCTCAGATAAACACGATTATCATTCATTGTTCGGAATAAGTTGTGGTAGCCCTGATGCGAGTTACGATATACTTTACCTACAGTAGCATTAAATCATACAGAGTATGAAAGAGAATGAAACGATATTTTTTGCGCGCAGCACGGATATACATATTATGCTGTGGTGAAGACATAAACCTGTGTTATATTATAGTGACCGGGTGGATTAAGAATACGGTAATGAATTTAATTGTTTTCCATGTATGGTATTATAAAGGCTGTGATATTTTAAGTTTTGTATTTTTGAAATTACTCCGCATGTGAAGTCTCAAGTACTATTCTTCTTCTTTTCGATAAGTCCTGCTGATTGGTCAGATGATTTACCGAAAACCAAAAATTTACACAAATCACTTTTCATTAATTGATCTGGATGAACTAGTGTCGTCATTAAACAATTTTCGTTTTTATCAATATAATTTTTATTATTTTTTACACACATTTTCAAGAAACTACGTAGTACAATTAATAATTTAAGGCTCTTATTTTTACCGCGCGTAAGAATACATTTTTTGAAATCCAAGTTCCCGTAGTACTGAACTTCTTTATTAGGTAACTTTTTTTTAAACCAAAAACTTTATTCCATAAACGAAAAAAATATAATGTATGAATGTAAAAACTAAAATATGTTATATGGAACAACAATGGAGACCAAGAAACCAAAATGATATAAACAGACTCTAAAAATAGAAAAATAAAGTATTTAATTTAGTGTATGACTTCCCTTTTTAAACAGCGACTAAAAGTTTTTAAAAACAACAAAATAATTAAATATTTAAGAAACGTTTGAAACCCTAAAAATCCTAAAAAAATATTCATAAATTAGCCACTAATATAATTTTAGACAAATAACTTGAACATGATAAAATTGTAGTTAATACGGACATAATACGAGAATATCTGAATAATATCATATTCAACATTATAAATTGAGACAAGGACAGTCAAGACTAAAAATAAAGGGACTGAAATTATACAATAAACTGCCAGACACAACTTAACAAGAGACTCGACAACCTTCACAAAAAATGTTAAAAATATTATCATTGACAACAGAATATGAATTTAAATTAGAAAAAAAAATGCTAAGTGCATGTAATCCGTAATGGTTTATAAATTTATTTCGAATAAAAAAATATCAAAACACGTTGTAACGGTCAGTGCAGGTTGAAATAAATTATTTAGTCCCAGGTGGGCGACATTATAGAGGTAGGTTATCAAAAATCAATAAGCAAATTTTTTATATTAAGAAGAATAATGCAGATAACCAAATAAAGTACCTACAAACAACTTACCATTCACCAGTTTCGCTCAATCGGCAAGAACATGAGAATTCTCCAAAAAAATAAGATTATGTTTTATAAATTTAATTTTATGAACGGAATCAAAAACGTTATATATAAAATACCTTACTGTAAAATGGAACAAATATGATTTAAAGATCTGGATTTTATGAAATAAACAACTCGTTAGTGAAATACAAAATTTTAATAAAAGAAGCAATTCTCTACAAATGTACCAAGATTAGTTAAAATAAAAATTCAGAATTCTGCCTAGCTAATATGAGTAAGTGGTTGACAATAAATTTATCTAAGCAATAAATATTTGTAACAATAATAATGACAAGTGAAATAGATTCTTGATTGTTTTCTTCTCGAGATGATATGAAATAATGTTGATTTTACAAAATAAAATCCGCAGATGGGACTCGATATGCGATGTCTTCGGTTGATGTATTTTTATTCGTGGTTGGCTCAGTTGATGATTTCCCAGAAGATTATTTGTCGACATTTTTATTCAGTAAATGATCGTCTGCTTTCTTGCATTGGTAAATTTGTGTCTCATGATCTTAAAGAAAACTTTAAAATCCGACACCGACTTTTCCAGGTAGTTACGAATAAACTTCGTAATAATTAGTGATCCATTCGAATCATGGAGTAAATATACTACATTGTAAAATCTTTACCATCGGACAAGGTAGATAAAAGGTGGAGTAAATAAAATAGAATAAGGTGAAAAGATAGAAAAAGGTAGAAAAGGTAGAGAAAGAGAAAAAAAAAATACAATCTCATTAGAATGCGATATCTCTCTCTACAAGAATTTCGGTAATAAATTTAAAACAAATAGGCTTACGTTACGTTGAACGTTCCCTTTCTTGAAGGACTACATTTTTGAAATGTGCGTTCGCCTCTATTTGAGTCTTTGCGCGACAATTGAACTGTTCGTCTCGAGTTTTCAAATGGAAAGAAATCTACTTCTAATGCACGGATATCGTATGGATGAGTTACTACCGCGGCCGTCAGATGGCGCTAAATCAGGCAACTTAGAATTATAATCCATTACTAAAATGCTTTCAAAACGGGGTACGTTGGGCTTGTTTTTTACAACGTTACAACGTGTGTGAAAAAGAACAGAATCCTGAACGAGTGCTTTTGACTTGATGGCTGCTCTCAGGTAAAAATCCCGAAAACTAAATCGAGTGGAGATCAGTCCACCTCGTAGCATAGTGGTTGGAGCGTTTGCCTACCACGCTTGAGGTCCCGGGTTCGATTTCTGGGAAGGCTGACATGAAAAATTAATTAAAAAGGTGATTCAACACAGCAATATTTCGTTTGCCTGGACTGGCGCCTGAAGCGTAAGACTGATCACCTTATTTTCATGTAACAGATTATCAAAATACTCTGCATCTGGTTTATTAATACAGCGCTCCATGCAAAAAAATTGTAACAGAAGGAAAAAAAATACATGAGAACAGAATATGGAAGTCCAGGTATTTGCAGGGCTTATGGTCTGTTGTTGGCTGGTTTAAGTGGCTACTTTTCACACTGTGTAAAATTCATGATTGAGGGTACTATTTGCAAACCTGGCAAAATCCATCTTTCTTTATTTTAAGCAAATCACAAAAAACTGATACAATACTTAACTTGTACTTTTATTTTTTTTTTAAATTATAATCAGTAAATATTTTATACGTAAGCAGTGATGACATGAGCATGATTATGTCAAGAAACAGTACTGAAAGAATAAATTTAATTTTATACATTCCAACTTTACAATACTCAAGATTGCCACGATCGCAACAAACCCGACAATTTAAAAGTCAAGTTTTTACAAACAAATCCGTATTTTTAACTGACAATGTTATGATTATTGTAAAAAGTTGTATTCTAATTTAGTTTCAATGAATATCTCACTTTTTTTTAGATTTTGAATTTTGCCGGGTTTGCAAGTAGTACCCTCAATTCAGCCTATGTTCGAAAATCCACATTCCTCTCCATCTGTTGACTTTTGTGAGATATAGGGGCTGACATCTTTATTGGTGTGGGTTGGATTTATCTGACTTAATTATTTCACCTAGTTAAAAAATTTCACCATTTTTCGTACTTCTGAGAATGGTGAATGTTTGGAATGAAAGTTTATTTTTTCTTTCTGTTCTCCTGATATTCATTATTTGCTAATTAGCTTGTTTTTCACAGTTCAAGTGACTTTAACAAGACCACAAAAAATAAAGTGTGGGTTTTGTCTAAGGAAAGAAATCATTGCAGTAGACTGCTGCGAGACATTGCATACATTTTTATATGGTACTATTAACCGTGTTGTCCAAAGGTTTATTTAAATTTATGTTAATGCATTATTTTATAATTGTAGAATTCTTTAATAATATGCATGCTTCCATTTTCTAATTTGTTGTTAATCAACTCAACACGTGGCTCTTGGCGTCATAGAGTTAGGATACGTTATTATTTTTTGTAATGTGTTTTTATACAAATGAAAAATATAAAAAGAAAACTAATTGCAACAGAAAGGGAAAACATTTTTGAGAAGGGAATATGGAAGTCTAGGCATTTACAGGGCTTATGACTTCTCATTGGCTGGTTTAAGTGGCCAGTTTACACACTGCGTAACATTTACCATTCTGCCCATGTTTAATCATTCAAATTTTCTCAACTCTTCCATCTGTTGACGTTGTGAAGTAAAGGAGCTGAAACCTTTAATACGTGGTTGAGATTCGTCCGGCTGAACCAAATCACCCCCTGAAAACAATTTTCCAATATTTATACTTCTTCTTTCTCACCCACATAATAAAGGTTTCAGCTCCTTTACTTCATAAAAATCAACAGATTGAAGAGTTGAGCAAATGTGGATATTTAAACATGGGCAGAATGGTGAATGTTACACAGTGTGTAAAGTGGCCATTTAAACCAGCCAATGGCAGGTCATACGCCCTGTAAATGCCTAGACTTCCATATTCCCTTCTCAATAATGTTTTCCCTCGCTGTTGCAATTAGTTTAAATATTAATGACTCCCTAGGGAGGAAATCCAGGCAGTCTGCATTTGGACATACTCAAACATTGTTAAAAAAGACAATCCCTAAAAATAATAAACCATAGGATTATAGTAAGTTGACTTACGTTCAGACCTACTGACGACCTTTTCATGGGAACCGTCTGTGGTCGTAAGTATACGACTACCTGTAATTAAAAAATAATCATTTTGTATAAAAACAATACTTTAAAATTAGCTCCGATTCGAAGCGAATTTACAATTATAATAAATTAAATTAGTAAAAAAATATAAACGGAAAAAATGTAAACTATTTTAGAGATTAATAATAATATTATAATTATAATATCGAAAATACATTTACTATAAATACAAAAGTAGAATGCTCAGAACCCCTTTGGTTCCTTACAAATTAGCCTGTCAAAAGATGTTTGAAATGGTATTAAATTTTCAAATCTTCATTTGAATTTAAGTATCTTTTAGAAACATTGGTTCGTGGAATAATTCTATTATAACCCATTCATATCATTATTATCGAATAACAAAACTAATTCCATCAATTTTTATTGGAACGGATATTTGGTAGGTACAAATACATAATAAATTATTATGTGAGGAACAAAACCAAATGTGAAAATACAGATTAAATTAATTACACAACATTTTTGAGAGGGGAATGTGGAATTCCAGGCATTTACAGCGTTTATGTCCTGTTATTAGATGGTTTATGTGATACGATAATATGCAATGGTTTATGTGTTGCGCTCTGTATAACGATCAGATTCGCCTTTATTCGATCATGTATATTTTCTCAACTCTTCCACCTTCTGGTTGCCTTTTGTGAATTAAAAGAAATGAGACATTTATTGACGTAGGTGAGATTCATCTAGCTGAAATGTTATTCTTCGTTTATTTTATTCCTTGTTAGAGTTTTAAACACAGCAATGGAAAAAAATAGAGACTGTGAAATAAAGGTATCCACGATTCGATTTTACACCAAGATAAAAGTGAAATGATCAACAACCTCTCGGTTGGATATTATAATTAATTAAAACAAAGTGTTTCCTTTGTTTTGATATTGAAAAATCAGAGCACAGCGTTTAAGTACAGACCTCCTTTTTATCTTAAGATACTCTACAAAAAAGAAAAACAAATAAAGATGCTGGTTCTGTATTAGACCAGGCTCCAATATCGATGTTTTATTTTCTTAGACTGGAAACTTACTATTGTAAGCAAAGTTGAATGTTAGGATAAGGCTTGTAAGCAAAATGGAAAAAAATTGTTGGCTATTTCAGAACAGGTTATACCTAGTGAGATAGCTAGCAACTAAAGTTACAGTTTTTAATATTGTGTACCTTTTGGACTGTTGTGGTGCCTCCTGGACTGTTGTGGTGCAAAATAATAAAAAAAAAGAAAATTGTAAGACAATACTTGTTTTTATAATTTATTAATATTTTTAAAAAAAGAATTGATATTGTCAAGATTTTTTATAAATCTCAATTAATGTTGTTATCTGTCTCTTTGTTTTATATTTTATTAGAGCATGCAGAAGGATACGTTAGTAAAATTTATGATGGCAAGCTTAAAAACGCATTTTTTTAAAAACATTTTCTAGAATTATTGTCGATAAACAAAATATTTTATTTTTCTAAGAATCGGAATTAAAAAAAAAGTTTCTATAGATCAGCAATAATAGTCTTGAATACTGAACTTTAAGGTTTTAACACGAGGTATTATCGACCCAATACTGATGTTACAAGGTACCAAAAAGTACCAACATTTAAAAAATTAAAAAATGTTATTTATAAAACAAGTAATATATAAATAAAATATTATACTTCCAGGAATTGTAAGAAAAACTCATTTGGGACTGTACATATAAAGAAAACATTCATGTGATAATACATATTAGTTGATAATAATAATATAAAATAGAAAGAAAACATAATATTAGAAACAGAAAACACCGTATTATACACTATTTATAAAAATTATGTTAAGTGCATTTAATTTGTAATTGAAAATTCTTGATGGAAACTCATTACAATTTATTGTAGAAACAAAAGACGAGTGATACTTTAATCCACAAATTTGAGAAATCTTGTGACCGGTTTCATCGCTTTTTAATATATTCGAGACTGGTATCTTTATTATGGAATTCAAAAAAATATAAACATCAATAAATACATTGAATTTTATAGTTAAGATACCAGTCTCGAAGATGTTACAAAAGCGATGAAACCGGTCACCAGATATTCCAAATTTGTGGATTAAAGTATCACTGGTCTTTTATTTTTAAGAGAAATTATATTAATAACTGTTGCCATAAAAAAAAAATTGTTTTATTTTTTAGTTGCTACTCTTTTAGTTTTACTATTCGACTTTTCGTTTTTTAGTTCATCGGGCAGTTTATCAAATTAGAAACTTCAGTCTTATGGAAAATTGGATACAAAAAATAGTATATATTTTCTTACGCCTGGTAAAATTTAGAGCATTACTCAGAAAAGTTTCTTGAAAATATAGGAGAAAAATATTTTAATAACAACGAACTACTTTGAACGACGTCACTAATTCATATGAAAAAATCGAACGGAGTTGCGGAAGATTTCCGGTTTACTTACCGTCAACGGACCAATCGGCAGAACTGACCGAAAAGAAGAACTTGAGACGTCACACGCGGAGGAATTTCAGAAATACAAAACTTTAAAATATCATAACGCTGATAATACGACACATAAAAATAAAAGAAAAAACACTTAACTTTTTCATTAAGAACGGCCAATATTTGTAAGAGATTTTTTGCCGAACTTCGTTGAGCGAAATTTAAATACATGAATATTTTACTATATGACACTATGTCATATATTTGTGACGATAATGATAAAAAAATAAACATAATTTGAAACATAACATGAAAATGAAATCAAAGAGATGTTTAAGGCTGTAATAAATAATCAAAAAAATATAAATATATAAAACCATTTTTCATTCAGTAAATAAGTAAAAAGTACAAATGTTTTTTTTTACTGCAACATAACACGTTTAAAGTCCTATTCTCTTTGCCTTTTTTGTGGGGACACCATTTAAGGCTTTTATATTTAATAATTTATTATTGTTATTTTTATGGCCTGTCAGATGGGCAATGGGTTTTTTTGGTTTTTTGTGCAGTGTCTTCATGCTTCACACAAATAAAATGAACGCCGATTTGATCGTCTATGAAATTGAAATAAAAAGATTTCAACTACATTTGAATTATTGTTTTAATAAATTTTATAATAAATACATAAAAAAGTAATGCGCGTTTTTATTACTTAAGCAAACTACTAAATTATCGATTTTTGACTTTAATTTGATAATGAATGAAAAAAAATATTAGCTATGTATTTCACATAAAAAATGTTAACATTTAAAAACGGAGATAACAAACATTTTCGAAAAGGTAATATAGAAGTCTAGTAATCTTCAGGGCTTATGACCGGTCCTGTAAAAATTGAAAAATAAAAATTTCAGGCGTTGCCTAGTATGTAGGTGATATAATTTAAACAGATGAACCTCACTCACATAAATAAAAGTTTCTATTTAACTTTAAAATAATCAATAGGAGAAAGAATTGAAGGAATTTAGATGTTCAAATATGGGCTAAATGGTAAATGTTACACATGTCGTAAAGTGGCCACTTAAACCAGCCAAAGACAGATCATAAGCCCTGTAGATGCCTGGACAAAATTTATTATTACCTTCTCTAAAATGATGTTTATCTTTGTTGTAATATTTTAATATTAACAGCTTCCTAAGGAGCTGAATCCAGTTCTTGTCTACAAAAATTTGGACCAACTTAAAATGTTGTTAAAAAATGTTAGTTTGTTTTTTATTTAAACACAAGTGAAAAAAACACAAAAATCACGAAAAACTACCAGTATATTTTTTATTAAATTTCCACCTCGTGGCCAAATAATCCTGGCATGTAATTTTGTTTTTTTTTCTCGACATTGTTGACATTAAATATAGAAAGGGTTTTAAATTATATTTACTGGCTTTTGAAGCGTAAAGCTGATAATTTTACCATCGTGTCATAAAAATTATAAGAATGCGCTGCGGCTGGTGTACCAATGCAGTGTCCTATGCATCATTAGATGCGAAAATGGGATAATGAGGATAATGAATAATAATCATTATCATCATCATCTTTAAAATCAAATTGATAATTTAGCTTTTTTACATTTACAAGTTTTGTCAATAGACTGGCAAACTATGCCAATTAAAAAAAAAAAAAAAATTGCGTCGTGTTATCAGCGCTGTGATTTTTTAAAGATTTGCAATGTTGAAATTACTTCGCCTACGACGTCACAAGTTCTCTACGGTAAGTTCTGCTGATTGGTGCATTGGCTTCCCGTAAACCAAAAATCTATCATAACACTCTATCATTGATTGATTCACAAGAGCTCGTTATGTCATTTAAAGCAGTTCAATTTTTACCGCGTGCAAGAAAACGTTTTTTATATACAATTTCCCGTAGCACTGAACTTCCTGATTGCAGGATTAGAATTGCAGTAAAATATATGAATAAAACTTTTTGGACCAATTTGAAAAAAATTGTTGCTGAAAGTATTATGGAAGCCGAAAAAAAGCACCTCAGAAGCGCACATGCATAGCATATACCATTTTCAAATTTTTATCTAAAGTGCAAAAGACACTGCATTGGTAAATCAAACGCGCGTATTTTGAGCATTTGTTCTAAAATGTAAGGTGATATCCTTACTCTTTAGATGCCAATCCAAGGAAACCACATTTGAAAAATTATATTTTATGACAACCTTCCCAAGAATCGAACCCGGGAGCTCAAGCGTGGTAGACGAACGTGCCAAACAAGACGGTAGGATCTTTACACGAAAGCAGATACCCAGTCGAAAATGCTCCAGGATTCTGATTCCTTTTTATATACGGAACTGTATTCATGCTTCGCCGGAGAGACGTGTATATAATATAAATACATACTTATAGTACCCCAAAAATAAACGAGTTAAATTTATAAACGGTGCGTTGGAATCAAGTTTTAAAATGTTTTGTGCCTTTTTTAAATGCGAACCATTTTGTTCAAAATTTTCTCCTACTTGTTCACGAGTTTGTGAATTTTCTTATTTTTTCGATTTAGTTAAGTGGTTTTCTATGTCCTTTGCTCATCCATATTACCTATATACGCTAGGAATATAACACCTTTGTATGAGTTCGGAGTAAAATGAAAAATAATCTCAAATAAAATCTGTATTTCAACATGTAAGTTGCATTTCGTTAAATTTCGTTTGTTTATCTTGTTTTTAAAAAATGTATTTACATAGGATTATCTCTCTTAAACATCAAAGTTTATTTTTTTGAATTTTCATAGTGTTTTTTTAAATATCGCAAGTTCTTTAATATCTTTTTACTGTATTTTTTTAATTACATGTTGTTAACGTAAGTTATGGACATTAAAATTAATAAAAAGGGCATTCCATTGTGACTGGTGCGACATTTGACTTCAAAATTTGTTCAACTTTGAGTTGTAACCACAGATATATTAAATCCTGTTGTAATTTTTTCATATGAATTTAAAAATAGTTGAATATTTTTTAAACAAGATAAAGAATGATTTTATTACAGTGCTTTCAAGAAAAAGTCAATATATTCTGTGAATTGATTATTTGAATAAATGCGACTGGCGGGTAACTAGGAAATCTCACACTTGTAACTTTGAGCATTTGACGACTAATTTAAGCCAAAATACTCAATATTAATGAGAAATTTAGGTTTCATTGTAAATCTTTGTTATTACAAGTAATAACACTTGTAATAACAAAGAAGTTTAATAACAGTGGTAAAAAATAATAATTGTGGCTTGTGAGACACGTAAATTGTATGAGTTTTAATTTTTTTTTAGATAGCAAAGAGAAAGGTGTCCAAAAAGTTGCATTTTGGATTGCACACAACGCAAAAAATATTTGAAAAAATGTTCCCCACTACTTTTGGCCCTCAACCAAGGCTTACTGTCATTGTTCAAGGCTTATTGTCGTCGTTCAAGAAGAAGTGTTATTTAAAAATAGAAAAAAAAAAAACAAATATTTTCGTTCTGATGATTTTCACCAATATTTCATTCTGAGGGCCATTTTCAACCAGTTGTAAATAACTCACTATCAGAAAATGGGATCAAGTTCGGGTAGAGTGGAATTTGAACCCACGAGACCACAACCCAATTCAATAAGGTTAATAAAGGTTTATTAATAAAATAAAATTTTCAAAAGTCTGCATTGTGAGGAGGCAGAAAGATAGGGTAAGAAAAGTCACGCGGTGAAGAACGAGAATATTTTACACTATTCATTATCATCATCCCCCTATTCGCACCCGATGGTACACGGGGCAGCATTGAAACACCAAATGCACTCGATTTCCTTTTTTAAGATTTATATCTGAGAAAAGCTATGCAGTCAAAAATACTCGCCCTCGCCATTACTATAAAGGTTCAAAAAAGGTTCAAACATGTTTAATGAGTTGTCAAAAAATGAGTTGTTTTACACTAAAATATTTGATAGTACCTAAAGCGTAAGACCAATCATCTTACCTTCAGTTAAAAAAAAGAAATAATATTTTTTTAAATACCTAGATCACTGCGATTGGTGTACCAATGCAGTGCCCTATGCACCATTAGGTGCGTATGATGTATAAACTAAACTAATAAATACATATAAACACATAAAAAATAAAATAAACAGACAAAACCAATCTTAAAATAGATACCGAGAGATTTCATAATTACCTACCTGGCCGTGACAATAGTCACAAACAAAGTTTAAAATTTAACCGAATCATGATATTGGGGGCATGGTTAATGCAATGAACCGTTTTTGCGGGAATTCGAAATTATAAATTTAAAAAAAAAATATGCTATTAATAAGTACTTTTGTTTTACTGACAATTTTAATAGACCTTTATTAATTTATAATTGTAAAAAAAACTAATATTTTCCTGTTCTCGGACCGTGTTATTTCGAAACGGTGTAAAAAAAATCCCCTTAAACGAGTTCCAGTGTATAGAAAAATAACTTTTACTCGAAACCATACAACCTCCCGTGAGTGATGTACCTTGTACATCTACAATATTCCGCGAATGTGATCGAATTTAATGAAAATCACCCTAAATTCAGAAAGCCTTTAACGAGAGATCTCAATACAAAACTTAATATATCGCACCCCACGTCTAGAGTGCCAATAGTCTAAAATCGTCAAACTGACAAAATCGATATGGAAGATTTTGAAATTTGCAAATTTTGACCTCAGATCAACATGGATCACCCTAAAATTAGTAAGCCTTTGACTGGCTATCGCGAGAAATCTCAACACGGGAACTAATACATCGCACCCCACGTCTAGAGTGCCAATAGTCTAAAAGCGTCGAACTGAGAAAATTGACTTGGAAGATTTTGACCATAGATCAATTTAAAACAATACAATCAATTTAATAATACCGAGATACATATTCAACGAAAACAATAAATTATTTTAAAACATCCTTCTTAACTGGTTAAGTACCATTTGCGCGTTAACGCGCTTCCCGTTTCCGTGCTCGGAGAGCCAGCCATACAAAAATAGCGCGTAAAGACTCTACCTTTGTACACGTTTTACGCGTCGAGGTTAAGTATTCCGAACAATTAACGTTTCGTACACTCAAAGATATCTGTAAGAAGCTTGATGAAACACTAGGACACGAGGAGTTATTAAAGTTATCAATTCGACAGGGGTTCAAATGAGAGTTCCTAAAAACAGCCCGAAATTTCACCTTCTGGGAACTACCATAGCAATACCTAGCGGTACAGAAAAGGTTAATGAATATGTTATGACCATAGATAAATATCGTGTTAGCGTGCCACCATGGTTTTTCGTTATGGCAGCTTGGCAAAGTGTAGTTGCTACATTCCAAACTCTTTTAAATGTCATACATAACTAAAAACACATTTTTTAAACTTTTGCCACCTTTGGTGCGACAAGAGTTCAGTTTCTCAGTATTGGAAATCAATACATTTATACCCGTATGCAGAGACAAAACTTAAGGTGAGGAAAGTACATTCTAATTTCAAATGCAGAAAATAGCCGAAGGTGAAGACAATAGAATGTACTTTCCTCACCTTAAGGTTTGTCTCTGCATACGGGTATTAGTCGTCAAAGCTTTTTGGATGCACATAATGTTATACATTTGGATAAGTGTTAAATGTATCATTTGTCTAAATATTTCAATTTTAGGGGCATTTCCAAAGAGTGATAAATAACTCACTTTTAGAAAATGGGAATCGAGTTGGGATATAGTGGGGTTCGAACCTCGAAATTCTGATCAAAGAGACAGCGAAACTAGCCACGGGACGGTTCACTCAACTTTCAAGTTTATTATGCGGACAATTTTTTTGCAAAAAAGCAGCTGCGAACATTTTGTAATACCGATATTGAACTATGTCGTTTTTTCCGGGTCTTTTTCGCGTCACAGTTAATATTAAGTACCTCAACAAGTGAAAATTACTATATTTGATACTTTTAGTACATAACACATGGATTAACTGCAATTGAATTCTGTGAGCATAGCTTTTATTCTTATACGATTCACGTTTATTTTTATAATGGTTGGCGGTTTTAACTTTATTAGATTATCAACGATATATCGTAGAAAATAAATATGCCGATGAACAAGCAAAACATTATCAGCTTGTAAACGAACACTACATTGTTATAAGGACTTTTGGCACCAGCTATTTTTAGACTACTGAAGTATAATAAATAAAACCGCTGCTACAATTTTAAGTACATCTAAAAATATGGCGAATATTGCTTTCTATCAACAATTTGAAAAAAAAGAGATTAGATATCACGGTACACACGCAGTCATTTGTGTAAGAAATATAAATATTAGTTTTTTTCATATTATTTAAGTCTAGCTCGTTACGTTTTAGAGGAAACCACAGAATATAACATTAACATACACATGGCTTTTATAGATTATCGTAAAACGTTTGATTCTGAGGAAACCTGAGCAATCATAAATGAACTTGAAAATGCCAGAATTGATTCAGATACACGAGG
Source organism: Micrasema longulum (assembly GCF_059751315.1). Taxonomy (NCBI): domain Eukaryota; kingdom Metazoa; phylum Arthropoda; class Insecta; order Trichoptera; family Brachycentridae; genus Micrasema; species Micrasema longulum. The sequence continues at coordinate 136,062 of NW_028277642.1, read as the reverse complement.
TTGATTAAATATGTATATGAAAATGATACCATGGATGTAAAAGTAAACGACGATCTAAAGACAAAGAAAATCAAGATCAAAAGAGTGTAAGACAGGGTGACACGATATCTCCAAAACTTTTTACATTTGCCTTGAAAGACGTTTTTAAGATGCTAAATTTTAATAAAATATAAGGCATAATAAAAAGCATTAAAATAGATGGCAAGTATCTAAATCACCCCCGTTTTACAGATGATATAGTAATAATAAGTGAAGAGGTAAATGAACTGGAACCTATGGTAAAAGAATTATACGAAGCCTCTAGAAAGATCAGTCATGAAATGAATATATACAAAACCAAAATTTTGAGTCCAATACCTAGCAATATACATATGTACCGGAAATAAAACTATCGGTGCTGTTGACGAGTACATTTACCTTGGGCACAAAATCAAATTGGGAAAGTTTTATCAAACTGCGGAACTGCCCTGACAAATCGGGTTAAGTAAAAATAAGGAAATCCCAAATAATCTGAAGGCCAAAGTCTACAACTCTTGTGTTCTGCCGGTGGCAACATACGGCCTTGAAACCATGTCACTCACTGCTAGAAGTGTTCACAAAATTAAGTTCGCTCAGCGGTCTATGGAAAGACAAGAGTTGGGTGTCTCCTTAAGAGACCGAATAAAAAATGAGGAGATAAGACGCCTTACAAAGGTGACCGGTATCGCAAAAAGAGTGGGAAGACACAAATGGCAGTGGGCGGGTCATGTGGCTAGAGAAGAAGTCGATAGGTGGACCCCCAGAATACTAAACTGGAGACCCTACGAAAGTAAACGGAAAGTAGGGAGACCACAGAGGAGATGGACTGACGACGTCGTCGAACTCGTGGGCCAGGGATGGAAACATCATTTCAGGACCAGGACAGAAAAACATGAAAAAATTTCGAAGACGCCCATATCCAGCAGTGGAGAGGAACGGGCTAATAAGAAGAAGAGAAGAACTCGTCACAGCAGATACGACACTTGTTAAAGATATAACTAATTATCTACTTATTCCATAAATTAGATTGTAGTTACGAATGAAATGTTGTATGTTTTTTTTTTGTTTCAATGGCTGTCGTTTTCTTTTAATAAATAAATATACATAAAATATCTGTTTTCACCGTTGCTATGCAACTAAAATATTTTTCCATCGCACACGAATGCATATTTCTGCGTAGCTTTACGTCTGATCACAATGAAGTTATATTAACCCTTCCTTTATTGTGCCTAAAACATCCTCGCATTGCAGTGATGTGTAGTCGATAAACAAGGAAAAATGAGGGATTTTAAATGAGAAAAATGGAATGTTCATAGGCAATTGCCTCAATTATTTAAAATTGAAGTCGAAATTAAGAAAGTATCTCATTTTTTGAAAAATTGTAGTTACCATCTTGTGTCAGAAAACCAAAATATATATTATTATGTATCTACAGAAAAACAATGTCAAACGTTAGTGAAAATAAATAATAAAGGGAATTATTTGTGTGAATAATGAAAGGCCAATTTCACAACGGTCGTACAAATTCACACGACGCGACACGGTAAAATTAAGGTACATCAATTTTTATTACTTATTATTTAGTGGCAACTCTAGGATAAAAATCCCACAAAAGGAATCCAGTGGACATTAGTCGGCCTCATAGTTACTGTTTAGTGCGTTTGAGTGATATTGTTATATTACATTTTTTTAATGAAAAAAAAACCGTAATAATCAATCTACCCTATATAATTTTACCTTGCCATGGGGGTTGTTTTAATCGTTGGGAACGAGCCATACGATTGGCCACGAAAAAATACGAAACTCTGATCAAACGAATTCTGAAGTCTTATGCTGGACTCATTCGTCTTTAAAGTCGTATGCGACTTCCGTGATTCGACTAGTGACAGCATTCTTGAACCACCCATACAAATGCAGTCGATCGAAAACCAATCGACTTTATCTCGAATGCCCCAAAGCACTCGACATTGACAATCGAATGCGACATCGTGACTTCAGCTGTCAAACTCCTTTCTTGTAAAACGCTCGGCATTCATGTTTGAATGACAAGTTGGTATTTTTGTTGTATTTTAACTTAAAATTTACAACAGTGATCAATGTTATGATGATGACGTATTAACAAATGTACAACAAATATAATTGGGCTTATTTTCAATCCATTACCGAATGACGTTTCACTAAAAAAATTATTCAAAATTATTTTATCACTTGTCAATATCAAATTACGTATTTGAGATTTATATTTTACAAGATGTTTTTAATATCAATTAAATAAATATGGAATATTTCTAATAACATGTAGATGTGTTATGTCAAAGGCAAATGATAATTATCAATGTTGTAGTGTCTCAGTAAAACATTTTCTTTTTTTCTTCATAATATTCCATGCACAAAATATTTAACGAAAGAAGTCTGACTAGAAACAATAAAGGTTTACGTGTGGCAGGAGAGCCATAGATAAATACGGATTCGTTGGTGTTGCTACTTTCTCATTCGTCTTCGTAATTAAATTGTCGGAGGGTTTTCAAGAATAGCATTATGACAAAGCAATCGAGATGCCCAATCGACTATTGTCGAGTGGGTGACAAAACGCCACATCTTTCTAGCAGATACGGGATCACCGCGTGGGGACATTCTTGTGCAACAACAATTAAATATGTACAAAATGTTCAAAATGCACTTGTCAAATTGATTGCACCCAATTATGTCTACAATCAGAGAAATAATACTCTATTTATGTATTGTAAATTAAATGTTTTACCAGTTAAGGTTATTTTGTGGAGCAAAATTATTATCCAACAGATGTTCAGCTCGATATATAAAAATAAATTAATTCACAGCTATCTAACAAGATTTACATCTGTTGATGGCCTAGTAGTATCAAAATTTAAAAATAAATATGGGCAACGTATGTTGGATTATACTGTTCCAAAAATATTTAATTTGTTGCCACTTGACATGAAAACATGTCATAGTAAAAATAAAATTATGTTTCTATTATGTAAGTGGTTAGTAGACAAAACGTTCCAGTATTAATTTATTATTTATGTAAAACATTTTTTTTTTAAATATCTCTCATTGAATACATTTTTGTTATTTTCTTAAGTTAACCTTTTCTTTTATTACTTTATTATTTCATCTACATTTTTTAGATCTTAATTTTGATATGCACTTTTAATTTTCTTATTATTTTAATTTTTTTCTGTAGATATGAATTGAAATTCTCGATCTACTTTACTTTGTATAATTCATTTTTTATCTTGTTTTGATTACATTTATGAGCACACACTATTTATATATTTGTTTTTTCTTATATTTAAAATATATTCAAGTAAATTACTATTCTTTAATTTTAATTGTATTATTTTACTCTATTTTTGTATTATATTTATAAAAACTAATGTCTGAGCACCCGATGACAAACTATTATTGAATAGTTTATCGGGACAAAATATATCTTAATACTTTGTTTTTCTTTATAATGTATTAATATTGCAATAATTTGTATATTTTATTGAATAAAGACTCTATGAATGAAAGCTCCTGACATATTTGAACAGGTCGTGGTCCCGTAATAGTATTGTGGACTCATGGGCCAAAGGTCCTAGGTTCAAATCTCCCTCTACCATAACTCGATTTCCATTTTTCCAGCGCAAGTTATTTACGACTTTTAGCAGAAATCCTTACAATTAATAAATACATGTAAAAAAATATATAAGAAATGTCGTTTTTACTACAACTGATTTATTGTTTAAAAGTTTCGACTGCTTAAACTCGTATTTGATATAATCTATGATCGTTCGTTCGTACATTTGAATGTTTGTTTCGTAATCCTGCTTTCGCGAGGGAAATTTTCTGAGGTCGAGTACGGAATTTTTTGAAGTATCAAGCATTCTTATCTTCCCAAGTAATAAATTTGTGTTACATCATACCTTTATTCATAAGATACATAATTTTATGTAGGGATGAATTTGATCTCGGTAACTATCCAAAGTACTTTAAAAGAGTTTCGTAAGATGAACTTGAATACTTTTATTGAGCGCCATTTTGGATTGGTTAGATTTTAAATTATTTGTTGTAGTTAAGACACACCCTTTATTTTTATTACAGTCAATTTTTTGGTATAAACATTTACTCATAATAAAAATTATGAACATTTGATTTACAATATTTAATATGTGCAATGTATGGGGTGTTCACATAAATCGCGTCCGTTTTATTCTAAATTTAAAAAAATAGCATCAATTTTTTTTAAGGGGTGAAGGTTAAACGTCATTCTAAAAAAAAAATCTGCTCTCTAAGATATTGTATTTGTGTTTAGGTTACATATATTATTTTACTTGATTACAAGCCTTAAAATAAACCCGAGTTTTTTTTTCATTCAGATAAAAAATATAAGTATACAATATTGTTACTAAATACAATTTTTATATTAATTAAATACAAATATTTACATTACGTAAAAGAAAAAAAAAATCTTGTGTACGTAATGGAAAGTGACGTCTTATAATAGTTTGTGTATACAAGTTTTAATTATGAATATTTTAAGGATAACATATTAATTATAAACGGCGTTTTTCAAAAATAATTTACAAATATTTTTTTATTCATACTCTGTTGATAATAATATTTTTATTTCTTGTGAAAAGTTTTTCTGAGTCTTTTGTTTAGTTTTGTCTGGTAGTTTATTGTATAATTTATATAAGTCTCGACTGTCCTTATCTCGTTTTAGAATGTTGTATATGTATTTTTTTTAAATTAAAAATTTTATTTTTATTAATTACAATTATTAATATAATATTACAACTAAATACAATTTTTACATTAATTTAATACTTATATTTACATTAACGTTTCCCGTTACGTAAAAGAAATAAACAATTTTTTGTACATAATGGGGAGTGACATCTTACAAAAGTTTATTTTATTTTAATTAATAATGTTTTTCAGATAACATGTCAATTAAAATATATAAAGGATAATGTGTTTTTCATCAGTGCTACATAAAGAAGAATTATAAATGTAACTTTTCACTTCTTTCTTAAATATATTGTATTCCTGACCGCACTTTTGAATTTCTTTTGCTCATTTCATCAAAAAAAATATTTCTTTGTAAGTATAATGATGTTGTGCTGTAGTTGTTTTTAATTTGGGAATTAAGATATTACTACCTGTTCTAGGTCGCGTACTTACGTTTTGTGACTTTTCGTGACGTTTTCGAATAACCAGACTTAAGGGTATTACTTGTAAACCCGGCAAAATCCGAAATCTTAAAAAATTGAGGTATGAATTAAAACACATTAAGAATATAATTGTCTAGGTAAAAATAATTACAAAAGCACCAGTTCAAAACATGGTTTTATTTTTGAGAATATGATTTTAAAATTATTAGTTTTTTCCAAATATGCCAACCTCAACTTGAGTATTGCAAAGTTGGTAATCTCCAAAATTAACTTAATTATTACACCATTGTCAATTTGTTGCAACAGAGAAGGAAAACCTTTTGAGAAGAGAATATGGAATAATAATATTTTCTTGCAATTTTGACATGACAAACATTTATTTTATTTTGTATTGCAAGTATGTCCTTTGATTTTTTTGCCGATAAGGCCATGTTTTGTCATTGAACTGAACTGAATCATCTAAAAATGATTTTAATTAAGAAAATTGTGATTGTAGCAAAGAAACGTAAGTCCGTAAGTCCATGATATTAATCATGTTACAAAATATGATTTGTATTTATTCGTTTCCAAAAATCCTGTTCGTTTTGTAAGAAAATATTTGTTGTGATTGATTAAACGCTCCCAAAACTCGGTAATACTATTCAGAAACAGAAAACGAATATTAATAACGTACTAAATTAAAAAGATTATATCAAAATTTAAAATGTTAAACTATAAGAGTTGAGATAGTTGTAAAACTCATACCCCTTAGAGCATTTACTATGATTGTGTACAACAATTCATCATGACTTGTGCACCTTTTGTAATTCCACCTTTCATTCATGAAATATTTCTAGAATAACATTTTATCGTGGTCTTTGTGGTTCTTAAATGAGAAAAAGTTGCCGGTTATTTATAAACTTCTTATACTGAAATGCATGAACAGAATAACTATTTTATTTGTGTAATTAATATCTCTATTTAATTAAATCGCGGTGATTTAAATAAATTTGAAGGGTTGGTGTTGTTTCAGGAAAAAATATTTATTTATTTTACAGAAACAAACAGGCAACAATGATATTTAAACATAAAAAATACGGTTTAAAGACAGACTTTAAAGAATAAGTTTAAGTTTAAAGAATAAAAATCGTACATATTAAATTGTGGTAAACAAAAGGGTGTTTTGTATATATTTGTATGAAAATAAGTGTACAGGTGTGTTTGGGTGTATTTGTGTAGGAGTAAGTGTTTAGATGTGTGTAAGCGTAAACATCATTAAATAGCAAGTTGGATCGTATCGCAGCCAGAAAAAATGAGTCACAGTTTATTTTTAAAAAAAATAAGGGGCATGTTAAATATATCAATAGATGGAAAAAAAGCATTTTAGTTTGATTAAGCACGATAGAGGAAAGAGTGTTGTAGTTCTCAATACTCCAACGTTTTGATAATAGAAATTTAAAGCCTTCTTGAATGTTTAAATGCTTTCTCCAAGTTATAATTATAGTCAGCCCTGAAAGTTTAAAAAAATGATGCGTGTGAATTTTGAGTTGAGAGATGGATGTGTAACGGTAATAATGATTGAAAATAAATATATAAATGAATTTTACGTGGTTACGTGGTTAAATAAATTGATCTTTTTTTCATATCTGATATTTTTTATACAATTTCTAATGTTGATGGGCGCTGTGTGACTCATAAACAAATAAAAAAAATATTTTTTACACTGATGTTGAGATGTATGTTTACGTAAATTAATTGAGTCGTTGCGTTACAATAGTACATTGACGTTGGGGGTATTATTTTATATATTTATTTATTAATATACACGCGTCACGCAGTGCCTTTTACATAACTTTAAAAAAAAATCGTATGATCGTATTTCTCAAAATTATTGATGTTGGATTTTTACATTTAAAAAAATCATCTATTCTTTACATTAATGTATATATATATCTATATATATATACACATAATGCAGCACAAAGCACATGTCTTGTGTTCAATAAATTAATTTCCTGAACTTAAATTGTAGTCAGTAACTTGTAAGCAGCGTAAAAAGGCGTGACATACAGCTTTGAATTCACAGTAAACTGGCATAGACAGTAGTCTTTTTTGTACTATTTCGTTGACGCGACAATGTTCATTTTTCAGAGCATAATTTTAAACTACCGTTCTATGGAGCATTATCTCTATTTAATCTAGTCATAATTTATTGAATTTATTTATTTATTCATTCAAAATTACACTACTTTAAATTTAAGGCTTTTTAGGCTATGCCCGTGTCAAGCCACAATAAATAACAATAAAAATACACAGTAAAATTAATTAGATCAAATTATAATGACATAGAATAACAATCTAGAAAAAAAGGTAAATGTAATAAATAATAAAATTCCAAAGAATACAATGCAAAAAAGCTAATCAGAAATAGTTTTTAAAATATAAATTATACAAATTACGAATCACACAAGAATTGACCCACATAACAACCGACACAATAAATTATGATCTTTCAATGAAATATTATATATTAAGTATAGACTGTAAATCGATGGCCATAAGTTTATTTGACAACTTGTGGAAAACGTTTCTAAAACTTGGCATAAGAGCCAAGTTTTCAGTAAAATATTAAATATGTATGGTGAAGTTTCAGTTATTTGTCTGAATGTTGGACAAAAACGAGGTTAAGCAGTTGATGTACGTTTTGTGTCCGTACAATATATGAACCTACATATATAATGTTCATGTAAATTTAAACTGGGTTCTTTTTATGATAAGATATGAATCTCAATATCTACCTAATAAATAAAATTAAATTTATGATAGTTTGTCTTTTATAGACTCAATAACTACCGGACCGATTTACATGCGGTTTTTGCAAAATAATCCAATTCACGTGACTAATACACGTGTGCAGTGACAAACCTTAAGGTAAGGAAAGTACATTCTATTGTCTTCACCTTCGGGTTATTCTCTGCATTCGAAATTAGAATGTACTTTCCTCACCTTAAGTTTTGTCCCTGCATACGGGTATTAGGTTTGTAAATAATAGTATCTTCATGTTCATCGGAAAAAAAGAGAGGAGCGAATATGTGTTTTTCATCGAACTTCCTCAGTTGAATTCGACTGAAATGCAAATTCCAAAAAATTTGGAGAGTGTTGTTTTTTTGCATATTTAAAAAAAATGTATTTTGACGTTTACAAACATAAATTATTTTTACTGGATACTGAATTAAATTATTTCCTTACGATTTCAAAATTTCTACTAATTAACTTATCTTTAAAGGCATTTTTAGTAGTGCTTAAATAATTTAAATTAATTTTCATACATTTTTGAAAAACGGATTCTTATACAGAATGCACCACGATTGGTAAGTAGCGCAGCATTTGACATTTGCAAAAATATTTTTTTACTTGAAAATTAATTATCTTATGATTTAGAATTCAACCATAAACAAGAACCTAAGGTACCTATTTAAATTAAATATTTGAATATTAAAAATGTTTAATAAATAAGTACTTAGGTACCTACATATCAATAAAAACTCTTTTGCTTTAATCCTAACAGTTTTTTCACTCAGAGTTTTTAATGAATTATAGTTAATTCATAAAAGAATGACTAAACTCGCGTTTGCCATGGGTTGTGTCAAAATTTTAGAGAGCTCAGGGTAAATCGTGCTCTGACTTTTCTTAATTAACACGTATTCCCATATTTTCTTCCTAGATTATGGCACTAGAGCAGTGATTTTTGCATAATGTTGATTTAAGACTTGAGACTTCAGACCAGTCTGAAGATGTCCATTAGAAGGTGAAATCACTAATTGGTTAAAATAAATAAGTGGAAGTGTTTCAAATATTTTTTAATTAATAATTTATATGTAAATATAAGTGGTTACATCATATAAATAGCAGTAAATAAACTTGTAATTTGATAAATTACCAAGCTTTATTTATTATGAATAATGCAGTGTTCAATTACATTGTTGATTAGTACGTGTAGGTAACTAAAAAAACATTTTCCTAGGCAACCTGAAACTCGGATCGATCGGACGCAGAATTTTATTTATCAGAGGAAAATGTTTTCCTTTGGTAAGTAGAAGCACGTTAATTACACTAACGTGTGGAATTGACTTGGAAACAAGAAAAGCTTTTCACACAGTGTTGTGTAATTATCGGAAAAGTGCAAAGGCACAAATGGACAGCTTTAAAAACACAGCTCACTAGATACGTCATTCGATGCACGAGTTCCAAGCTAAAGAGATAATTAAAATCTACTAGCAAAGTAAGTTGCGAGTGATAATTACAGTGAATAGATTCTCAGGTTCCGCGTAAAAAAAACTGTCAATTATGGAAGGCGCCGCGCCGTGGTGTAAAAACTAATTTAAAAACATTGTGTTTCTCTTTTTGTTTATTTTGACTAAAGTACTTGCTTGTTCTTATATTTATTAATCAACGTTTCAGCACTTTCAAATTAATACCGCATCTCCATAAATAGTCATTTCTTAAAAAATTCAGATTTTATATACGGAACGATTTACTGAAAGAGCTTTCATATGCTTAAATATGGGCATAATCCTTAATTTAAGATGCATCAACTCGACACACGACACACGACACACGACACACGACACACGACACACTCACATTAACACTTATTCAATCGCGGCTTTTCTCAAAAAGTAATTTAACTGTTTTCACTATGACAACCGAGATCTAAATATAAAAATTTAGTAAGGTATCCAAAATAAAATTCTTTTATTGGATTTAATTAAACTTTTATTTATTAAATACAGAAGAATTGTCCAAAAACCTCATACACGCATCAAACAGAAGGCGACTAAACAACTCTTAAAGGAGTAGTTTTACGTTTTAACCCATTAGTTTCTTTGTAGATGTCGCTCAGTACGCAACTTCCGATTTGAATTCAACTATGCCATGTTGTGTCGTTTCAAAGTGTAAAAATATTGCTGGGATCTTAAAGAAATAGGATGGGTTCGTATTTATTGTGTAAGTAGCAAATGCATTAAAAAAAAAAATTAAATTATTTTTCCATCTGTCAGATTGTCATTCAGATGGTAATTTTTTTTACGCTACTTTGCTTATCTAATGAGAGAACTAACAAAAATTGGACCTCTCGGATTAAAAAACGCCGTAGTGGACATTTGACGGATATTATCTTTAAAACATTAAATATTATTTAACGTGACAAAAATATCCGTTTCATGTAAAATAAAATTTGTTTTTTTTTAAGTTCCAAGTATACTAATTGAAATACTCTTATTAAATGCCCCTTAGCTTCTCTACTCTGTTGTGTTATTAAATGTTTCCGCGTGCACAATAAAATTTTACAGAAATTAACAAATTGCTTTTTTTTAAATCTAACATTTGTGTTATGATTATATTTTTCGCGATCTGGCAACATTACGCGGTAACTTCACGCATGCGCGCGGCAAAAATAGTTTTTTTTTGACACAGTCCGATGTATTTTATTTTTTTTATAGAAAAAAATAAATATTTGCGTTCTTATGATTTACCCAAATATTTAATTTGGAGGGCCATTTTCAACGAGTTGTAAATAACTCACTATAAGAAAATGGAATCAAGTTGGGGTAGGGTGAGATTTGAACCACGGACCTTTGGTCCTTGAGTCCTAGCCACGGGACCACAACCCGATATAATATCCAAATATGATTCTACGCTCCTTCTGGACTATTCTTAATTCTATGGATGTGACGAGTTTTGTCTTTTTCTTGTGACACGAAGAAATGAAATAAAATAGTAGTAGAATTAAATCTAATAAAAGCATTTTATTTTGGATACCTTACCAAATTTTGAAATATGAAATTCCACCAGCTATCCGCAAATTCAATAAATAATCTAAATATGATGTATTAATATGTCACACTGACATTTTTTGAAAGGGTGAAAAGAAAAACAAAGGCCTTAATAATAATAATATTGTTTTAAGACAACACGTAACTATAGTTTTAAGGCTTTAGAGTAAATTAAAATTTTTGGAGTTATGACGATTATATCGGATTCGCCATTTTATATTTTTATTTAAAAGAGTTTTCTTGTCTCTGTCTTTTAATGCGTTTGACTACAATGCAGTTTATATGTCTACTGCTGACAAGGTCAAATATATTGAAAGTAATTCTCAAAACTACTTAGTTTCTAAATTAATATTACAAAGTGGTTCATAAGAGAATAAGTAAATTTATTTTAATATTTTGCTTCATTCAGCTGTTTTAATATTTCATGGTAAGCTCGTAAAACAACGGTCATAAAATGGTACAAAATCTTGAGCCAGATCCTCTTAAGAATATACATAATTTATTATATATTATAGAAGACTAATTTTTTTTTAAAGTTTGTACACATGTACGATTATACATATGTAAATAGTATATTTGAAATGAATAATAATGTATATTTTTAACAAATTACAACAGGTATGGATATACCTTTACCTTAAAGTAGGAAATATGGAAGTCTAGGCATTTACAGGGCTTATGACATGTCATTTGCCGGTTTAAGTAACCACTTTACACACCGTGTAACATTCACCATTTTGCCTATGTTTGAACATCGATATTTCTTAAATTCATCAATTTGTTGATTTTAGTGAAGTTAAAGAGCTACCTTTATTGTTGCGAAGATATTTATTTGACTGAATTATTCCACATACTAGGCAACGCCTGAAAACAATTTTACGATTTTCAAACTTCTTCTTGGAACAGTTGGTTTTATTACAAAAATCCAGTATTTTGTCTACACACGTTTGGACAAATTCATACATTGTAATTTTAAATTTTTATTACTCACCCAGAACCATAATGTCTGCATGCTGTCTCTGATTTGCTTTATGAATTTATTATTCTTTAAGATGAATATAATAAATTCATATTATTTTATTTTATATTTTATTACATTTTTATTTTTGCATCACAACAAGCCAGGAGGCCCAATCACAGTGGTGAATTACATCATAGAACACCCAGGTTTGAGAAAAATCACATTTTAATTTTTTGTGCTCTTACCGGCAATCGAACCCGGAACCTTTCGTCTGTGAGTCAAGCGTCTTGACCACTACACCACGGAGGCCGCCAATATTATTATTATAAAGAAGTTCAGTCTTACTGGAAATTGGATATACAAAATGTTAATCAGAGTATTTACTTGTACGGCAAATGTTTTCGAAAACGTTCGAAAAAAATAATAAATATTATCTAAATATAAATGAACTTTGTCACAAGTTCTTTCTTAAGGATTTGATTCTTATCAACCAATGATAAAGTGTTGAGATAAATAATAATAGATTCCGGTTTTCGGAAAGCCAACTCATCAATCAGCAGAATTCACACATGCGGAGTAATTTAAAAACTTTAAAAAAATCATAACGCTGATAATACGATACATAAAAAAACTGGCTTAGTTTGATAGTCTCTTCACAAATATATGTTTTTTTTTAAACCACTCAACTTCCTTATTATATTACACTTGCATAATGAACGAATAGTTGGAGAAAAAAAGTGAAGTGAAAAGCAAGGGGTGCAATAAGTATTTTCATACAATACGTCGTTACCAGTTGTTCAGCAAAGTTTTGATTTTAAAGCGACGATTTTTAAATCAGGTCAGGAACTTTTCAAGTGGCTCCCAACTCTCAGATTGAGATAAAAATATCGTTCTTAAGAAACAAAATAAAGAGAACTCCTTCTCCGCCACAGGATTCCTCGCGGCAATAATTCTGAGTTCGAAATTCTGCGAATTGTTTATATTCACGAGCTGAATGTAAATGAAATAAATACTAATTTAAACGACTCGTACGTATAAACATAGATACATTTTATAAACATAGAAGAATTTTGAATGAAAATGAGGAAAGTATAAACAATATTAAGCGCAGATATGATTCTAATGCTTGTACCGAAGGTACATACCGAAAGGTATACTTAACTTCTGTACTACCTTTATCTACCTCGGTATGTTCTACCGACATCATATGATCGAATCCAGCCAATGATTAAGTCCGCGTTCCTCATTTAATGAAAGTTTAAAATTATCATCATCATTCCCTTTCCATACCTAATGGATGGTACATAGCGCATTGTATTAGTACACCAATCGTAGCGTATCTTGATCATTTTTGTTACATGAAGGTAAGATAATTCTTCAGGTACCAGTCCAGGAACTATGAAATATTTTAGTCTGAAAACACCCCTTTAAATAAATATTTCATATCAACCATGTCGGCAATCGAACCCGAGACCTCTTGCATGGCAAGGCTAACGCGCTGACCACTGACCAAACCACGAGGCCGACAGTTTGAAATATTTCTCGTTTATATTTTAAATAGGATTTTGTGATAAAAAGTGGCCACATCAAAGCGATTATAAACTTCAATAAATCCCAATTGAAGCAATAAATGCTTGCTTGAACGTGATTTTTATATGACTTTTAACAATAACCACGACGGTATGCTGAACTTTCTTCTGTATTTATCTACCGAGCAATTACAAAGTTGACCCTTTAAAAGTATCGATATAGTCAGGAATATAGTAAAACAGACGGAAAAAATATAATAACGTAATTTGTTGTTTTTTTCTGCAGTATTTTTACGCCTAGATATTCTTTTATGTTAATGGGGCAAAATCTAGCTCATTTTCTGTGCATTAAGCTTATTTTTTTCAAAACTGACAGAAGTTATGTCAGAATTCAACTGAGTACAAAATTGAATTATTTCTCCCTCATGTTTGAAATAGGCCTTTACGAAAAAAAAACTGGCAATCTCAGAACGATAAAAAAATTAAATAAATTTTAATTAAAATAAAAACTGCTTGGCGAAGCAAAATTTATGTAACTTTAAATAAGTCGATGTTTGTATCGAAAGGTACTAGACCCGTCGGTAAATACCGATGTACTCACCGCCAAATTTGAAGGGGGTGGAGGGGGGGGGGTCAGTAGTGTATCCTCTTAATCGCTCGTGAGAATTTGTCTTTAACTATGAAAGCCCACAGGCACTGCAGATTGAATAAATGGTTATTTGCAATGACCCTGTTAAATGATGTCCATGATAAGAAGCCTCAACTAGTTGAAATACATTCCAAAAGAACAAGAGCCATTACTAGAGGTAGTTGTGCCGTTCCTCAAATTAAGACAATTTTCGCCCAAAGACACTCAAGTTTTATAGGAACTTGATGCTATAATAAGCTACCTTAAGAAATTACTAACTCTTTCAAATATAAATTCCTAGTTGAAGTAAAAGAGTGGCTTCTCAGAATCGGAAGAAGTGGAAGTGGAAGCTAGTGAGGTCTTAAGAATAAAAAAATAATTCTGCCTTCAATAATTAATGTTCATTTTTTATAATTTTAACAAAAAAAAAATTTATAATCCGTAATTTTCTTAACTTGGTTAAAGTTTTTAAAATTAAGACTGTTAGTTGGCAATTTTGAAAATATTTTTTTTAATTCCCATATTATTTTATTCATTAGTTTCTTAAGTATTTTTGATTTTATATTTTTTATCTTGGATTTTATTTCCATAAATTTTTAATAAACGTTTTTAGTATGATTATTATAACAATTGAAGACCTTGGCAGAAAAAACCACAAATGTCATTATTTTGTATTTCTTATCTTTGATTTTATTTTATTGACTTTTTAATAAATGTTTTAGTGTTCTTATTATAACAATAATTATTATTGTTAAACAGTATAAATTTAATAAATGTAGCTTTAGAACAGGTATTTTTGTATCTAAGAAAGCTGCTAGGAATATTTTCTTGCAATTTTTACATATCAAACACTTATTTTGTATTGCAAGTATGTTCTTTTTTTTTCAATGAACGCTGAACTAAACTGATAAACATCTCGCTAGAATAAACTTTTTTGCATCGTCTAGATGTAGGTTTTACAGTGCAGATGATGAAACACACGTACACATTATAAACTAATGTAATGCTTTATATTGAAAGAAGCTGTATTTATCCGCGTTATTAGGCGTTATTTCTGAGGATGTTAGAGCGCTTATCCCTTACATAATAGCCTGACCTGGGCTTGAAGGAGGAAATTTAGAAATAAGTTAATGCTTATTCCCATTGTTAACTGGATTGGTGGACATATATGTTGTAGTTTACGCGAGTTGATACATAAAGGTAAAATGTTCCTGTCATATTTACCACGTCACGTCTTACCTTCAAGAAAAACAATAAAATATTGCCACAAAAAAAATCTTTTGAGACGATCTCGCCGGTAAACGAACTAGAGACCTTATGCGTGGTAAGCAAACGTACTATTCAGTTCACCACGAGTCGTACAAAAATTTGAAAGTTATGCCTTCACAATGACGGTATTAATTTATTTCGTTTTAGAAATAATAACAAAAAATTGTGTGCCCTTGCTGAAGACACTTAACACTATACTTTTTTTACGTGTGACAATATACAAAGAAGAAGAGAGTTGATGGTAAATTCTTCCGAGCGAATATGACGATACACTATTGACCCTTTAGCTTCAAGTTCTGAGGTGAGTACATCGATACCTATCGAGGGCATCCGTACCACGCGGTACACATACATTGTTACCCATTGGAAGTGACAAAAGTCATGTTCAAGACAAGTTTTTTTTTTATTGAGATTTATTTCAATTTCCGTTTTGAGATAGCAACTTATTATTTATTTATTTATTTTAAAGAAACAAACAGTCGAAAATGATATGATAACATGAAAAAAATACAGTTTAAAGACAGACCAGCAAAGTTTCTAAATAAAAATCATACATATTATTAAATTGTGTTACAACAAAAAGATGTGTTTATGTGTATTTGTATGAGAGTAAGTGTAGATGTGTGTTTACGTGTATTAGTGTGGGAGTAAGTGTTCAGGAGTGTGCATCATTAAATGGTAAGTAGAATCGTATCGCAGCCAGAAATAAAAGTCTTAATTTATTTTAAAATAAATTAAGGGGTATGTAAAATATATCAATAGACGAAAAAAAAACATTATTGTTAGAGTAAAAATGATAGAGGAAAGAGTGTTGATCATAGTTAGTGCTACTGGCTGGCAGATGGAATAAATACTTATTTCTTGTCACGCGAAAGGGGACATTCAGATTAATTTTGCAGAGTAAGTTAAAAGAGTCTACTTTATTATTTAATAATTTGTGTAAATAGCATAATTTAGATACAGTGTGTCTATTTTCAAGGGTAAAAAATCCATTTTGTTTGGCAGATTGGCTGTAATTACAAAACGTTTTATTGTTTTTATAATCTAGGTAATTAAAAAAAATTTGTTGAACATTTTCAATCCTTTCTATGTTTATTATGTATTGTGGGCTCCACACAACGGATACAAACTTATCACAGAAGTCCACTCGTATTTAAATTACGAAAGAGAAATGAGTCCATTTTAGTTTAATTTTTAGCGCGAAGCAAAGTTTGACAGTTAAGACAACAGTTACAGCACCATTTTTCGGTTAGGATCTGAAAATTAGAGGTAGTTACAGCGCATTCGTCAGATAATTGGACGTTTGAGATGACATAATGTGCATGCGCCGTAAGGTGAAATGTTGCCAATATGAAAACTAAGTATTATCACTTTTTTTTACTGAAAACATGTGTAGACATATCGGTAAAGCCGTAAATCTCGATAGATAGAGATAGTTGAAAAGATAAGTTTACCGTCTCGATATATATCGATGAAGATATCTTTTGCAATGGCCCCTCAGATCGTAATTATTAATCGCGGTTATGATGGTCCATGATCTCTTTAAATTACCATCCAAATCTCCTGGAACTCCAAAAATATTTTTATTCAGAGTTATTTCTTACACGCTCGGCCGAGTTATTCAAAACACAGCGTGTCTACCTTAAAAATATCCCCGGGTAAGGTACATCGCTTAGTAATGCACCATTGCCCACCGAGGGATACGAGGTAGGCCATTGTGTTACACGATCATTATGTAAAATGTACGAATTGTTACGAAAATCGCTACCATGTCAAACGAACGCAAAAAGGCCGTAATGTCTAGGACAGTGACGAGCGGGAGACGGTATCATTTATGTTTTATGGCCCAAATAATTATTTGTATTATTTGTTCTGGGCTATCATCATATCGAATACTTCGCGTATTTGTTCCGCGAATTTCCGTGGTTACATAACGCAAACAAATATTCACAACGAATCAGTATTATTTTGATTTAACAAAAATAAATTGTCCTTAAAAGGTGGCTGCGCTGAATCTACGCATTGAGTTATTAGATATGATTAAATGTTAGTGAATATTCGTATGAAACCATTTGGTAATTTTTATATCTACTGGTTTCGAGACGTATCCGTCCCTTCGTCGGGACACTAATTACAGCAACATGCAATTCCCACTATACACTTTCACCACAGTAGTAGTAGTTCCACTAAAATATAAAACCAGCGTGCTTACAGGAAATATGGTGTAAGTTAGTAAGACCAACTTGCACTGATTTTGTGGGAAAAATAGTAGGAAAGGAGGAGCATTTATTTACTAAAAATAGGTAATAATATACAATTTGTAGATGCAAGTCGATACAATTCAACATTTCCACATGCATATAACATATTTTCAATTTCAGAATTACACAGAATATATTGAAATTAATTCAATGCAAATTGATTTACTACTTATTTTATTGTATACGTTTATCCATTGATTTTTTTTTTAAAAATAAAATTTCATCAATAAAAATCTAACATATTACAACAGAGATGAAAAACATTTTAGAGAAGGTAATATAGAAGTCTAGGCATCTACAGAGCTTATGACCTCTCTGGCTGGTTTATTTTTTCTGCCCATATTTGAACATCTATATTTTTTTCATCAGTTGATGTTGTAAAGTGGCGATTTAAACCAGCCAATGAAAGGTCATAAGCCCTGTAGATGCCTAGATTTCTATATTACCTTCTCTAAAATGTTCTTTATCTCTGTTGTAAAATGTTAATTTATATCGGTTTATACCGATGTTAAATCCAGTCCTTGTCTAAAAAAATTTGGACAAACTCAAAATATTGTTAACAAAAACCTAGTCACTGAACGTGAAAAATATCAGAACTGTGGGCCATTTTTTATAATTTTAATTTGAGGATTTTGTCAGAACAAAAAAAACATTAAAATCTCCACAGAATGCTATTTTATGCAATTGCCATTAAATAATAATTTATAATTGTAGATTTGCCAATTTCAAACAATGTTCTCAATTATTTTTAGTGTTGGAAAATATGATAACTAGAATATACTAAAGAGCGCTGGAGGTACTCGTATATTTTTTTAAATTTTTACTTCTTTGTCTTGGACGACGCGACGCTTGAAAAACAAATTGGAAGACGCTTTGAAGACAAATCCATTTTGAACTAAGTGGAAATGTGCAATTTTTATCTTGCTACACAATAATATTTTTATTTTGTATTTTATTAAAAACTTAATTTTATATAGTAATAGCAGCGTGCTCCAAATTAACTAAAGAATGCCTAAAATAGCTTAATAAGTTCAAGGGATCTCACTTGAGATTATACCTGTGTATGTAACAAACGCACAACTTGTAAGTGAAAAGTAATATTCATCATCATAACCATGTTCCTATTCACACCTGATGGTGCGTAGGGCACTTTTTGTGAACAGCAAATGCAGCCTACATGAAGGTTAGTTTATCTTTTTAGCCTTACGCTTCAGGCTAGTCCAGGAAAATAAAATATTGCGGTTTATAACCATTTCTTATCATCACACTATACCACGACGCGGACATCTCCACTCGATTTCCCTGTTTTTTTTACCTGCAAGTCAAATACGCCCGTCAAGATACTGGTTTTATTTCGCACGGAAAATTGTATTCTTTATTCCAACCGGACATGGTTAAGGATTGTCATATTTGGTACACAATATGTTTTGTATTGAATTTTACAATCGAAATTGTGTCTTGGACATCTCTCTAACCAAATTCAACTTTAAAAAATGTATACGATAAATTGGTCCACTATTTTTCTTCCTTATTTGTTGTCTTACCGTATTATGATAATATTAGCCAGAAACAAAAAAATAAATGTATAAGTATTTCAAAAGGGAGCAAAATAATATCACAAACAATAAAACAAATGGAACAGGGAAATTAAATACAACATCAAAACCACTATGCCCCCTAACTTAGCTATATTATATAAATATGAAAAGTATTTTTGAAATATTGACAAAGAAACGGTGGTTTCAAAACTCGCGTGAGTTATAAAATGTATAATTTGTGTAAAATGACATTATTTGTCCGACGTGGCCTTGAATTAAAAGATTTTTCGATTCTGCATCAAACAGATCACCTAATTACTTTGTAGAGAGTAGTAAAGAGATTTTGAACTGGATTCTTGAGCACTACTTCAACGGTCCTTATATTTAGGAGAGCAGTTTCAAAATGCTTTGGTTGGTAAGCAAAAATTCCACCAAGAAGAACACCAGATTAATCAAATTTTTATAAAAATATGCTTCAATAAGAAATTATTTTTTTGCTGTGATACAAATAATGTAATAGACGTTTATGTTTAAACATCATATTGAGATGTTTCTTCCAGAACGAATATAGGAGTCTAGGGATTATGGCCTAAAAAAATCTTGCTTTTATTTGTACATGCTATTTGTTGACTTTATTAAATAAATAAATTACCTGTCATATTCCCTTCTCAAACAAATTTTACCGTATTTATAAATCTTCTCATGAACGCACGCCGAATGTTTCGATTTTTGACAAGTCCATTTCTCTATCTTCAAGCATTTGTTAGATTTTTTTTATATAAATAGTAATAGTTTTGGAAATAATTATATCGTTTGTATGTCTTTGATATGCGGACATAACAGTATAAATGCATTTTTGTACATTTTGCGATTTATATGAGAAAATGTTTCTTGTGCATCATTGCATCATTGCATCGATTAAATTTACAGTTTACCGATACGACTACTCGAAACATAAATAAGTAACTTTGTGCCTATTAATGAATATTCATAAAACAAAGATTATGAGTCCAACAGGGAGAGACACTTTCATTAAAAATAATAAAATCGAAGTGGTTGATGAATACATATATCTAGGACACAAAGTCAAATTTAGTAAAGATAACCAGACAGCAGCGTTACCAAAAAGAATAGAAATAAGTTGGGCTGCTTTTGGCAAACTAAAATACATTTTTAAAAATAAAGAAGTCCCTTTATGCTTAAAAAGACAAGTATATGAAGTGACAAGATACGGACTAGAAACCATGTTTGTAACACAAAAAGTAGCCAAAATTTAAAATGCACGCAACGATGCACCATGGAAAGGCAGATGCTCGGTATATGTCTAGAGACAGTAAGAAACGAAGAAATAAAAAGCCAAACTGGAGTCATGGATATCATGGATCGTACAGCAAAAATAATATGGCAGTGGGCAGGACACTTGGCGAGGCAAAATGGTTGCAGGTGGGCACCCGGAATAATAATGTGCAGACCCTGGGTTTGCCCAAGAGAAGACAGAATTGTTGAAAGGCCGCAGAAAAGATGGGTTGATCACTTCGCCTCTATTGCTGGATGATGAAAGCGGGTGATAGGAAAAAATGGAGACGTTTGGAAGAGGCCATCCAGCAGTGGAGAGAATAAGGCTGACATATTTCCAGTTGCACAAATATGTAGCACAATATGGTCTCAGTAATATAAGCAGACTCATTTCTATCATTCAGTGCGTGATACAAATACTGTAAGTTAGTTCTAGTAGTATGTATAGTATAAGTAGACTCATTTCTGTCCCATTTTTAATAGATTATCCGAAATATTTATGTGATCGAATGTGGCAAAAGAGTTCTGTAACTAAATAATTGTAAGTTTTTTTGCTCTCTAAAAAAATTACACATTTGCATGATAACGATAACAATGGAAAGTGAACAGAGTTATTTTCAATTGTCTATAAAGTAAAATCGAATCTTCTGGACGAAAATATGTTTTAACAAGATTGTATAACGACAGAAGCATAGAACATTTAAGAGAAGGAATATTGAATTCTAGGCATTTAAAAGGTTTATTACCTTATCTTTGGCTGGTTTAAGAGGCCACTTTACACACTGTGTAACATTCACCATTTTGACTATATTTGAATATCCATATTTCTTCAATTCTTACATCTGTTGATTAAACCATCTGGTGGTATACAAATTTAAAAAAACGTTTTCAGGGGTTGAATCGGTTCAGTTGGATCTTACCTACATCATTTAGGGTTAAAGCTTTTTAGCTTCAAAAAAATCAATGGAAGAATTGAAGAATTAAAATAGATGTTTATACATAACCAAAATGGTGAATGTTACACAGTGTGTAAAGTGGCCACTAAAACCAGCCAATGACAGGTCATAAGTCCGGTTATTGTCTAGACTTCTATATTCCCCTCTAAAAAAAAATTCTATATATCTGTTGTAATATATTTACATTAATTTCTCCCAGGGGAGTTGAATTAAATATTTGTCTACAATAGTTTGGACATGCTCGAAATGTTTTTAGTTCATAGCAATTTAAACAATTGCAAATATGAGTTAATACATAACATAAAAAATGTAAAAGGAAATTATTATTTTTTAAAAGAAATATTTCCTAAACAAAGTAAACACACTTCCAAAATGTCGATTTGATTTAATTTTTACATTGTGTACTATAATTTCTTCGACAAATTTTCTCTTTTGATAAATGAGTCAACCTAACGTTCCTCGTTTCGTGTTTTACGAGATTTCCTTTATTTTTAACGTTTTTAAGACTGTACGTTTTTCGTTTTACGCGGGGATGGGGCGGAGATGAATTGTAAGAAAGGAGCCCATCCTCATAATCTAGACAGAGGATAGAAGGGACACTTGAACGTCCTGAAAAATAATGACCGAACTGATGTCGCTGTCCCCACTCACTTTACATCGACATTTAGTAGAAATTTTCTCCTTTTAATAATTAATCTGAAGATCCATAACTTTAAAAAAATTACCGTATTAGAATATCATTCTCATTTTAGGTTATTTTTATTAAAAATTAAAAAACGCAAATAATATACATAATACTTTTATTTTATCGTTCATTTACAATTTACTTACCTACTCTCGTATTTTTACTAAGAAATGGTAACCAAGATAATAACAAACGAATACAAATATAAACACTGAACCTTAGAGTAATAATGCGTAACCTAGAGAGGAGCCCAAACGTAGGAAAACCATTCTATGAGTATTAGGAATTAAAACTATATAAATTCAATAGAATCTGTTCAAAAAAAAGTTCTTAAAGTACCTTTTGTATAAGTTCCGAATTTCGAACCCACGTTCAAATTCAAATTACGAGCAACTTCTAACTCTTTTTTATTTTAATTCTCTGATAAAACGCCGCGTTGTTTTCTATATAAAATTACTGTTTAAAATATTAAACTACAAAGTAGATACTAACCTCCTAAATTAAATACAAATGAATGCGGGATTGAGAAAACTCAGACATCGGGAAATATTTAAACTGCCTTTGTTTTTAAATAATGCTACATACCATACACCTATGGCCCGCATGTGTCGGGAATAGAATATATACTACCGAAACAATAAAATTGACATTTTTCATGATATTCTCTCAGCTTTTGCGAATAATCTCTTAGGAATAAATCTCATTCAATAAGTACACACGAACAACTTATTTTTTATTGCATTGAATCCTGTTTATAGAAAATATTTAAAAATATGTATTACAACTTAACGTATAAATCTATTTTGTGTAATTCTATAATTGAAGATATATATGCACGTAAAATTGTATCGACGAATGCTTTCAAATTGTATGTTTTCTAGTATGTATCTTTGTTGAATTACATAATAAAATAAAATAAAAACAAATAAAATTAAGTTAGCTACAGGTCGCAGCAAAACAATAGGCTGTACTCAGGTCAAGAATTGCCAAATGGATATTAATTTGCATTGTAAATACTTTTAAATATGTACCTGTGTATTTATTACTGCAGGGTTATTCAAATTCATTTTTCTATAATTCGCCTATATTTATTGTATAAAACTGAAAATACAAGTATGTTTATTTATTTATTCATTTTATTCACAATATACGTATGTTACATTTATTGAGACGTAAATCCCAACTCCATGGTACCAAAGTCCTGTATTGAGTTTGTTTTTTGTCCGTCACATCTCCGAAACGGCGAGTCGTAGCGGCCTGAAATTTGGATTTGTCATTTTAGATGCGATTTCAAGGTTAACGTTGCTATTTTCGAGTAAAATTTGAATCGACCTCTACTCGATAAAGACTCAAACTTTATATGGAAAATGACGAACTTAAGCTTGAACATGTTCATAGCTCTAAAAATTTTCAATTTGCTAAGTAGAAAAAAGTAAGAGGAGCAAATGTTTTATTCATCGTTCACCAGGGCTGCATTCAACGAGAATGCATATACTCGAAAATTGGAAGGATGTTTTTTTTGTACATATTAAAAGTTTTTTTTTAATTTTTACAAGCAACATTCGTTTTTAATGGATGAAAATAAGATTATTTCCTTAAATTCTTTATAATTTCCAACAATTTACTTATTTTTACAAGATTTTCGGTAACATTAAAATAATATTAACTGATTTTTAATACATTTTTTATATTCATGTATATTATATATTCGAATATTTATTATTTTAAGTTATGACATTCAATCATAAACATGTACCTAGGTACTTATTTACAAATAAAAAGCTACATCGTTTTTTTACATTTATCCGAACGGTTTTTACACGATTTTAAGACACAATCAGGCATTTTGGTTTCAAATTAAATGTCAAACTCAGGTCAAAACCGGGCTGGCAGTTAGGGAACGACTAAGTACGAGTTGGACATGACTGATCGTTTGAGCATAAGTTAAGTGTCATAATTTTATAGTGCTAAGGGAGCAATAGCAAAGCATTGCCGGGTTCAGCTCGTTATTTATATTTTAAGATGGAAAATCACAAAGTCATTGCTTCAAATATTAGTTTTATCGATTTGATTTGATCTATTTATTTAACACCCTTGATTAAAGAATTCTGCAGGTTTTTAAAACTATTTAGCAATTTATTCTAACTAAGCAAATATTGTTTAAGATGAT
Source organism: Micrasema longulum (assembly GCF_059751315.1). Classification (NCBI taxonomy): domain Eukaryota; kingdom Metazoa; phylum Arthropoda; class Insecta; order Trichoptera; family Brachycentridae; genus Micrasema; species Micrasema longulum. The sequence continues at coordinate 111,755 of NW_028277642.1, read as the reverse complement.
GGTGTTTTTTACGTTGCAAAAGGTTTATATCAATACAAAAGAGATTTCTTTTGTTTACTTATAGAAAAATACTTCTAAAGTTACTTTTTATTCGGTTATCCACACTCAGGGATGCATAAAGAACTGAATTGTACATGTAGGCTAGATGATCAGTTTTACGCCTCAAGTGCCAGAACATGGACTATAAAATATGTCAGTAAAAACACAAACAAAAAAAAGTCTTCCCTCTGTGGAAAACGTATCCATTGTAATTCCCAAGAAGCAGAGCGATATGACCGAACTCCAAAATCTAAGAATTAAAAATTCCAAAAATACTTTCCATCAATATATTGCATATTTTATTGCCCTTGTTTGCATTTGCTACATAGTTTTATGTTCTTTTTGTAAAGTTTCTTTTACATACGTTTCTTCACACAATTGTTGTAATTTTGCTTAGGCCGTTTGTATAATAAATTAAATAAAATAAACCAAAACTACAAACTTTTAAAGAATGTTTTCAGAGTTAATTAGATAAGAAACTCTCTCCGAAATGGAAATAAAGAAGTCAAGACATATACAAGGCGTAGATCAGCGATTGGCTTGTTCAAGTCATAATCACCATATTCCATATGTTTGAACATCAACATTTCTCCTTCTCAAAAGGACTCCACATCGCCCTCGCGATTTCTAACAATTACGATTATTTACTATTTTTATTTTCTTGTTTGTACCACAGCAGGCTAGGAGGCCCAATTGGGCTTATTATAGTGGTGAATTACAGCACAGAACAACCAGGCTTGCGAAAAAATCCCATTTTAAATTTTTGTGTTCTCACCGGGATTCGAACGCGGAATTTTCCGTGTGGGAGTCAATCGTCTTAACCACTACACTATGGAGGATGCCATTTATGATGTGAAGTTTTGAGTTGATTGGTATTTTAATTTTTCAACTTTACGTAATCTAATTCTACGTTTATGATCTGATTCTGTAGCTTAATTAAAATATTTATACATATAATATTTTCATCTGCCACGTGTTGGAAAAATATTTTTGTGATTATAAAACATGAATTCCCCTTTCAACGTGATTTTTTGTTGATATCAATGTAATAATCCTTAAGGGCTTCCCTTTGAAAAAAAGTTATACGCACAAAATGTCAAACAAAAAACTAATTTCATGCAGAAATATATAATTATTTTCCATCGCAATTTTAATAAAACCATTACTCAAAATCCGAGTGGGTTGAATCACAGTTTAAGATTGAAAAGCATTAGTGATTATTTTATAGGTAAAAAATATCATAAAGACAACGTACCGCGAAAATAATAATTTTGTTAAACAAAATGAAATTTTACTTTGTAGTTGATAAGTTTTTCCCTTTATTTAGGCGGATGAATTCAGCTTTGTTTGTGAAAAAAAAACTGAAGCCTAGACGAGTGTTTTCGACTCGATGGCTGCTCTCCGGCAAAAGTCCCGAATAAGGAAATCGATTGGAGATAGGTTCGCCTTGTTGTGTAGTCGTTGACGAGTACGCCTACAATACTTGAATCTCGTACTTGATTGCTGGGAAGATGTCTTATTCTTAGTGGTGGGGTCAGTGCTATACAAGCCTATGACGTCACTGCGACCAGTAAAGATATATTGTGACGGGTCTCCGTGCATAATTCTCGCCCTCCAAGCCCTGGTCTATAAAGGGCCTGGCTACTGTGTGGAAGGAGAGAGTTTACATTTGGCTAAATCTCCCTCTCCGAGCCCAGATCCGTAAAGTATCATGTTATTTGGTAAGAAGCAAGCTCTTTAACATCCTCGGGTTTAACCAGTGGTCCCCTGAAGGTGAGGTTCCTTTTATAATGTGAAGCATCACATTTACATAGAATTAGTATAGGAGTTTCTTCATCTGCACTGCAAAATCTACCTCTAGAAGTTTAGGAGTGGTTCATTCTAGCAAGAATTACATGAAATATTGATTCGAAGGTGGTTTTACGCTATAATATTTCATTGTTCCTAAACTTGGCACCTAAAGCGTAAGACAAATTATTTTACCTTCGTGTAACAGACGATCAATACACGATGCATTTGATGAAATTATGCAGTGCCCTATGCACCACCTGGTGCGGAAAGGGCATGATGATAATAATTATTTTTTACATACATAATTCTTCTGTACACGTGTAAATCGCTAATCTCCTCCTAAACGGCTGGACCGATTTTGTTGAAATTGTTTGTGTGTTTTTGAGTGGGTTTCTGGATGGTTCGGATTTACAATTGGACCCGGTAGGTGGCGCTGCAATCTGTATATTTAAGCAACAGCAAATTACACAATGACGAAACGAAAATATCGAAATGTCAAACTCAGTATATATATAGTCCATAGAAAATTCAAATATCAATGCAACGTTTCCTGAACCAGCTAATAGCAGGCAAGCCAACGATCGGGCAGGACGTCTGTCGAGTCCGCTAGTGATATATAAACGGGTTGCTGTCTTGTGGGTCCGAAGTTCGAACTTCGCTCATCCCCAACTTGGGTGATGAATTTACAACTGATTAAAATGGCACCAAAAATTATGTTTTATCATAAAAATGGTAATATTTCTTTTAAAAAAATAAGTACACAGATTTAAAATAACTTTACTAATTTGAATGTTTTACCTTCTTTGTTTGTACCTACCTAAACATTTGTGGTGTGTTTTTTTTATTGCTACGATTGTGAATGTTGGAACAACAGTTAAAAAATACTAAAATTCAGTTTAAAGTGAATGTGATTGAACATCGAGGAAAATGTCGGATGTGCTGCTGAACTCCATGGAGGCGTGCGTAGCACATTACGATGGATTTCTTCCTCAACCCCAAGGTAAGAACTTTTATTGCTATTTATTTTTAAATATTTATTTTAAAAGGAAATATTATATTCAAGGGATATATTATGTAAAAGATATATATTAAAAAAGTTATTTTGTATCAATACCAATTTAAAAAATAAATAAAATGTAAGCTAAATAATAAAATGTAATGTAAAATTTCTACTAATGTCAAAAGAGATTATCAAAATAACCTTAGACGTTATTTCAAAAAGGATATATCATCATTCTTTATAAAATAACGAGTATGTTATCTAAATGCTTTTGCAATAACTTACAATTTCAAAATATTTTTTGTATTAGCCTTCTGGTTTACGCGTTGATCGACCATGCTAAAAGGCAACGGAATTTTTAGACATTCAGATACTTAGACACAATGAAATTGTTATTTAACAAACTTTTTTTTTAATTTCCGATGTCGCTTCTATTGGTTTAATTTGACATTTATATTTATTTAGAATGTTAACATTTTACCTACAAAATATATAAAGAACATTTTAGAGAAGGTAATATAGAAGTCTAGGCATCTACAGAGCTTACGTGTCATTGGCTGGTTTAAGTGGCCACTTTACACACTGTGTAACATTCTCCATTCAGTCCATATTTAAACGTTCTATATTTCTTTAATTCTTTCATCTTTTTTTTTTTTTTTTTCAAAAATATTTACAAAATAGTCTTAAATTAAAGTCCTGCTGAGTTGTATATATACAACTCGTCAGCAGGTTCTTAAATACTGCTTCGATTATTCATAGTTAACCTACCTTAATAATAATTTTACTTGAAAAGCATTACATATTACTTTATCAAAAATCAAAAACTATCACTTCTACAAAAAACTTTTTTCTATTAACCATAATTTGAGAATACGTCTCATTCCAGTATTAAACTCAATATTTTCAATATTGTTTGGTAACATGTCAAATATTTTAGGTATACTGTATTGCAGTGTCCGTTTGCCATATTTATTGCAATATCTAGGAACAGTTAGCCCCAGTACAGCCATACTAGCAGACCCGGTGTTGTAATCATGGACCAACTGGTGTTTATACTCGGAGTGCGACGCATGCTGACAAATTAAGTTGTACCGAAGTAGAGCCCTAATTGATGATTTATTTATAGACTTAAGCATCAATGATATTGAAATGTTGTGCCTCTGGCGGTATACATTTTTATGTATTAGAAATTTTATAATTTCACAAAGTTTGAATTTAATTCATATTAGTTGATGTTTGTGAAGTTAAAGAGCTACGGGCTTAAACTGTCACAATTTCGTTTCGTAAGTTCGTTTGTTTGCCATATATTCATCTCATTCTAACAGAATCAAAACCATATTTCGCTCTCGTTTGCTCTTATACGATGCGAATGAATTTGCGAAACGAATAAGTTACAGTATAAGGCCACTGAAACCTTTATTTGATTGAATTATTTCACATATTTTAACTTTCAAACATCAAAAGATTAAAACGAAAATAGAAATACAGATGTTTAAATATGGGCAGAATGATACACAGTTTGTAAAGTGGCAACTTAATCCAGCCATTGACAGGTCATAAGCCGCGAAGATGCCTAGACTTCTATATTACCTTCTCTAAAATGTTCTTCATCTCTGTTGTAATATGATAATATTAACAGCTCCCTAGGGAGTTGAATACATTCCTCTCGATTTAAACAAACTCAAATTTTTATTTATTTAGTAAATATTATGTTGTAGATATATTTTTGGTAACAGTTTTAGTTTTAATATTTTATGTAGGTACATGCATATTTAACTATTAGTTAAATAATATATTCTTACAAGCAAAACAACTCATGAATTTAAAAACGGTATACTTTATTACGAAACGAGTATTAAACCAACTATGGTTTATCTAACCGGTATATTTATTCGGTAGAATCTCACCTGGGTCAAAAAAACTTTCGGTGCATCACAAAAATTGATTGATGAATTTTACACGGGGTGTAAAATAATTACTTACCTGGTTACTGACATACAAGTCATAAAACCTTGAAATACCTACACCTTTATATTGACTTCATAAAAGATCTTCCATCTCTGTTAAAATATCCACCGGTGATATAGATCGTTCGGAAATAATAGAGATGTAAAAGAAATATTTCCTTCTCTAAGGGTTTTTTTTGTCTTTGTTCAGATATCGGTTTTACTGCATTTGCATTGCACATTGGTTTACTGAAGAAAAAAACTTAACGTCATTCGTGATATACTCGTATGTAAGTGATACTTTAGGAACAAGATGCGTCTAATTAATATCATTGACAAGGGCAAATCCAACCTGAGTGTTTGGCCTATAAACGGCACACTATTTATGTGAAAATAAATAAAGGGCACATAATATAAAGGATGAATGTCAATTTTTATTCGTTTAAAATAATAATGGTGTCTGACGGTCGTTCATATGATCTAAAGTTCTGTTTAATAAAATTTGACATAAAGCCTCTACTTCCCAAGATAATTGATCAAGAAAAAAATACATTCAGGGGATAAAGGATGGTTTTTGGGTAAATACTGAAATTAAAGCGATAATTTCATATGAATAAAAACCAGTTTGAAGATGTAAAACAGTCTAGGCTATTTACGTTCCTTTATGTTTATAAGTTTATTTTAATGTCTAAGAGGTTTAAAAACTTTAATACGGTATATGAGGGCATTGGAAGCAAAGATAGCAAACTCCCGTTTTGGTGTTTTCGAAAAAACGAATAAATTAGCTTTTATAAAAACACGAATTCAAAAAACTTTCTTAATATTTGTATGGCACAGCCATTTTGAAAATTTAAATCTCAAGCCTGTCATTGATCGAATAAAATAGCTGATGGATATTGCCATGCTTCGAAACACTATTTTTAAACCATCAGAAGTATGATTTTAAACTACATTTGCAACTCAACTCATGACTTTTATAAAAATAAAGTTGGTAAATTACAGAATAACATCGTAACCAAAAAAAAACTTTTTAGAGGTTGCTATCTTTGCTTCCAATGCCCTCATATCTTAACATTTAATTTTTGACATTTATCCTTTATATCTCGTACCCTTTGAATATAAAAAAGAGCTATTTAGGAAGCTAAAATCGAATTATATCGCTTGGAACAATGATTTCCAAACTTGATGTTATTTATGTATTGAAAACAACCGTCATATGAAATTAAAGAATACATAATCGTCCTTTTTTAAGCGAAGAACTATTTAGGCTGTAGTTTGGTAAAACGAACGCAAAATTAGGAAATTATACGAGTTTGCCAATTTAAAACGTTTTTTTTATAAAATATAAATTAGATAAAATTAATATTTTTCAAAGGTACTCGTATTTCTGTTAAAAAATGCACTTAAAAGTTTTATCTAACAAAAATATAATTAATTTTCCACCGACAGATAACACCATTTAAAATTTAGACTAAACTAAGTTATCTGGGATCTCAATAAAGACTAAGTATTGAACCAAACTTTTTTGTAATAATTTAAAGATAATAAGTTGAACATGAAAGTCGCTAAAGACAAATTTTTATTTTTTGATTTTGAAAAGAAGGCATAATTTTACGTAAAAATAAAAGAAAATGTCACAAAAATGTACGTAATTTAAAATGCTTGTATTTCTTTTTAAAATAAATTTGACTCCTACAACTTTCATGTTCAATTTATTTTCTTCAAATTATTACAACAATTTGAGTTCTCTTCTTCTTCGTTTTTTTCCTGGCCTTTTCACTTCTCAATTCGGGTGTTCTGGCCAATTTTAGTTCAATACTTAGTCTTTGTTAAGATGCCAGATATCTAAGTTTAGTCTAAATTTGAAATGGCGTAATCTGCCGGTCTAAAAGTAATTATATTTTAGTTACATAAAACTTTTAAATATATTTTTAAACAGAAATACCTTGAAAAATATTGTTTTTATCTAATTTATGTTTTTTTTTTAAATATTGCACAATTAAAAAAAAAACATTTGTATTTAGATTTTCTAATTTTGCGTTCATTTTACCAGACTACAGCCTCAACGAAACTATGGGACGAAAGATGGTAAATGGGACACAGGACGTCTCTGATATAAAAAACTAATAAATCTGAAAGTACTTAAATTAATTAAAGTAAAGTCTAAAACTAATTACGCAATAAGTCAATCAGTTTTGGAATATAGAATAATTGGACGGGGATGTGCAAATGACACATTTATCAAACAAATAATCACTGCACGAAAAGCTTGAGTAAAAATTATCTTAAGAGTCCCAATCAGAGCTAGCTCTCTCGGTATATTCGTAAATCTTAATGTAAAACAACTTTATGCAAGCCTAGATTTGTTGTTTTACGCACACAAACATTATTCTTTATCTTCTTTTATAACTCATTTCACAAATACAAGAGTTACTAGATACTACACCCTGATGCTGCAAAAACAATTAAAAATAAATACACTTTCGGTCAAAGACGATTGGCCTACTACTCGGTTAAAGTGAACTATATACTTCCATTGTCCATAAGGATAATTAGTAAGTACTCACAATATAAAATTGGTATTAAGAAATGGATAGTGGAGGTGGGTTGCCCACGGATCGATGCGTGGATCAAGCCAAATATGTAAAAATGTGTGTCTTGTTTATGAAATTTGGTCTACAAGTCCATGTAAATTTGTTATGTTTTTTATGATTTTTTTAGTTTATATTGCTTATTATGTTTAACTTTATAATAAGGTTAATTAGGTTCATTTCGTTTTTATTTTCTTATTATGCTAACTAGTTTAATAACTCATTTAAGGCATGTTTCACATTTTGTAAAATGTTTCCCTCGGCACGGGATAAATGAGGAAACATTATTCCGGGGTTCGTTTGCTGCCGGTGGAATGCAACTGGGCGTTTGCAGCATTCTAAAAAATCAAACCCTCCAGCAACATGTGACTCACTGCGACCCTACAGACAGTTCGAGCCCCATAGAATTATAATATGTTTTAATTATATTGGCCTTGCTTATAAACCTGGCATAAAGTTACGCCTAGGCATAATGCTAAAATAAGGATGGGAATACCATATTTATTCTACCTCTTTAATAAGGATGGTATTCGCATCTGTATTCTTCCACTATACCTAGGCGTAATTTTATGCCAAGTTTATGAGTAACGTCCATTGTGTACAAGATTGCAGCCTACCTTTGTTGTGTCGTTTGATCGTCAGACTACACCGGCCCAGAAATAAGTATGGAGAAATTAATTCGTTATATTTTTCATTTTCTTCCTCTTCTTCAAAGTTCTTATGATTATAAAATCAAAATTATTTACTACACATCCACATTTCCTCACAACTTCCATCTGTTGACTTTTGTAAAGTAAAAGAGCTGAAACCTTTATTATGTGGGTGAGATTTGTTCGGCAGAACCAATTTACCTACTAGGCAAAGCCTGAAAACAGTTTTCCAATTTCTGTCCTTCTAAAAGGAAACAACAGAAAGTTTATTGTTGTCGTTAATTAGAGAAGTACCTACATGTTACTTGTTATACAATATTTTTTACCTGTCATATAAAGGCCCTCTAGGCGTATAAAAATAATAACAACTAAATAAACATTGTTATTGGTAATAATAAATGTTTGAAATCAGAAAACTGCTGTCCCTATAGAGAGTTTGTATTTTTATTTGCATTCTGTCACTTGGAGAGTTTTAAGAATATTTGGGGTTTTAAAGGTTTGATGTTTGAAAGGGGCTTTTTATCGTTTGAAGAATGAATCTCAACTTAAATATTACGGTTTGCCTCAGACGCGTATTACGAGTCTTTAGAAATGGATTCCGAATATAACAACAACAGTAAAGAAGATCGTCCAAGAAAAATATCAGAAGAATAGGAGGAAAAAATAATGTTAGCATCATCATTGGAAATGCTGGCATTTTTCTCTTTATTTGATTTAAGGAATCTGTTTTTATCAACAATTTCTTGTTTGTATACAAATCTATATAACGGTTTTTTTTTGTCGTGATTAAACTTTAATTCTAAGGAATATTTTCTTCCCAATGCTATGTATGGCTACGATGCCCCTTACCTAATAGCCCGACACTTTACGGATCTGGGCTTGAAGGGGGAGATTTAGTCAAATGTGAACTCTTGACCGCCACACAGTAGCCAGGCTCTTTATATACCTGGGCTAGGAAGGCGAGAACTATTCATGGGGACCCGTCAAAATAGAATATCACAGGTCGCAGTGACGTCAGGAGCTTGAATAGCACTGACCTCCACCACTAAGAATGAGAATAAGAATGTCTGCGATGTAACACGAGTCTACAAAGAGTACAAAACTAATTATTTTATATCTTTCTTATTTAAAAAACTAGACATCCTTTTTTCTATTCTGTGCCTTAGAAAATAAAACACCGGACTTCGTTTTTTGTCGGTTTGGAATTTAAAATGCAGAAATTATCGCAATAAGCTATTTTATACGTGAATTGAACACCAAAGTACACTTCGAAACACCAACAAAAGGCTGTAATCTCAGATCCGCTGTTTTAATATGTGTAATTATTATTAGAATACTTATTGTTTCGCGTTGAAATTTATTTATACATTGAAGCGATCTCATTTGGTTCAAAAGTTAAAAAGTTTTTGAAATATTACAAAATCTTGTTTTCTGAACATTTCGTTCAACGTGACTCCTGTGGTTTATTATTTAGGGCTTTAAGTACAGAATTATAGAACATGGGTTGTTAAATACCATCCATGAATATGTACATGTTTCTTTATTCAAAAAAATATACATACGTTCGTACGATATTATACTGATAGGGACCTGAATAAGTTCCGCCGAAGTACAAATTACATATTTTTACATAACATGTCAAATTTCATACCATATTTGCGGAGAAATTTACTGCATCACTATTTTAACAAAAAAAACTTCCAACGAAGCGAATTCTTGTGGAGACTTACAGCGATCACGCTCTGTCAGAAACAATATGCAGAGATCGGTTTCGACGCTTTAAAAATAATTATTTTGATGTCAAGATAAAGAACGCCCCGGCGCATCGAAAAAACTTGAATCCGGGGAATAGGAAAATACCACATACTGCGAATACTGATAAAAATATATGAAATGGATTTAGAATAATTAATTGTATTTTTAAAATCAGTATGGATATTGTGGAGACATGTTTTCATACATAAATTTAAAAAATAAATTCAATAAAAATACGTTGGTAGAAAAACGCGACGTGTTTGGCCTTGGTTATTGTGACGTCAAGATTCGTGATAATATTATAAACAAAATTCAATGACAAAAAACAACTTAACATGAATCGTGAAGCATTAGGAGCGTGGCCGAAGGAATATCCGTTTTTGCGGGAATTCAAAATTACAAATTTTAAAATATTTTTTATGCCATTAATAATTAGAATTTTTTTTTTGCTGGACAGTACTTCGTAGACTTGTATTACTTTAAAAATGTGAAAAAAAACCCTTTTGGAAGCATTACTCAATGAAGACGCAAAACAAATTTGCAGAATCATTAGTTGATCTCACAACGGTTGTCAAACGTTTAAAATTAATTATGAATTATACAGAAAGACGTCGAACAGAAACAGCGAGAATTTATTCAATCCCTTACATAATAAAACATTGTTTTTACTCGAGAGCATTTTATAGACCCCTAATTATTTTAATATGTAAAAAGAAAACGATGATTCCCTATTGTTTCGCCTCGTTGGGATATTTTTAAACTCTAGATACCTTAGTAATAATTGAATATATAATGTTGAGCGTCACAAAAATACAAATATAGGAAAAAACAATATTTAATTTTAAGGTCAGGCGGTTATATAGTGATACAGAATTTAGGTACCTATATTCGTAATTTTTAAAAAAATGTATATTCGAACCACTAACTTTTTTGTTTTTTATCAAAATAAAATAAATATAAAGCAACTTTCTTTTTGACCTTCGTGATTTATTTTTTCTTCCGACTGGTTTCAAAGCTACACAAGCTTCTTTATCAAGGTATAATTACTTTTGAATGTTATCTTATTTTATTTTAACTATGTTTACTTAATATGAAATCGACTTATTAATACGATAGTTTCAATTGAATATTTAGTAAGCACTGTTAAAATAAAATAGTAAAAGATTCATTAGTTAATTATACCTTCATAAAAAAGCTTGTTTAGTTTTGAAATCGGTTGGTAGAAAAAATAAAAATAAGCCGTAAAAAACCAAGTTACAACATAGATGAATGACACCTTAGAGAAAGTAATATGGACGTCTAGGCATCTGCAGGGCTTATGACCAGTCATTGCCTGGTTAAGTGGCCACTTTACCCACTGTGTAACATTTACCATTATGCCCATATTTGAACATATATTTTCCTTCAATTCTTTCATCTGTTGATGTTTGTGAAGTTGAAGAGCTAAAACCTTTAACTATGCAGGTGAGACTTATCTAATTGAATTATTTCACCTTCATAGTAGGCAACACCTGAATTATTTTTTTTCAACTTCTATACTTCTTCATGGACCATGGGGAGTTATCAACAATATTTTGAGTGTGTCCAAATTTTCGTAGTCTAGGACTGGATTCAACTCCCTGGGGAGCTGTTAATATTAACATATTACAAAATAGATGAATAACACCTTAGAGAAGGTAATATAGAAGTCTAGACAAAATATGGGTAGGATGGTGACTGTTACACAGTGTGTAAAGTGGCCACTTAAACTAGCCAATGACAGGTCATAAGCCTTATAGATACCTAGACTTCTATATTACTTTCTCTAAGGTGTTATTCATCTCTGTTGTAATATGTTAATATTAACAGCTCTCCAGGGAGTTAAATCCAGTCCTTGTCTACAAAAATTTCGACAAACTTAAAATATTGTTGAAAAACAAAGTTGTTTTATATTTATTTTTCTTATAAGTATTTTTTTTGTTTTTAAGAAATTTTTTATATTTTTCAAAAATTTGTATGATTTTTAGTTTAAAAAAAAATATATATAAAATAAATAAGTTTATTTTATTTATAAATAAGTCGATGAATACCAAGTGATAGTTTGTTATCAAAACACACATGTTAAATTTTTGTTTTTAAATACCTGAAAACGTCGTTTTACGCCCGGGTTCCGTTCCGAGATACACCGGCGTAAAAAAACAGCGTAAAATGAACACAAATATAATTGAAGATATAAGGTCAGGTTCCATTTCGAAATTCAAAGAACCATCTAAGATGTTTATTTAATACATATGCTATATAAATTCCCACTAAATTATAAATGTATTTTAAAAATACAATTCAAATTCATTTACAAAATTAATAATAATCTGTTGATATAAATAATGATTTTTTCGAAATAAACACTAACTCACCAGTTCGTCGGTACCACAGATATATTAAATACCGTCGGTACTGTATTAAATTCTCACACTTTTTTGAAAAAAGCATCCAATTTCATTTGCTTTGATTGATGTTTTCTTTCTTGCCGAACCATAACGTAAACTACAAATATTTTAATATTATTCTTTTAAATGTAATAAAATAAAATAAAAAACATAATCATACGTTTTGTTTTTCTTAAAAACAGCCTGAAAACTAACTCGTTAACAATTTCACACACACAATAGGCTGCTCGCGTACACGGTAATATAATAAAACAGCGTGTAAAAGTGTGTCTGCTATTAGAATCGCGGCGGCTACTGTCGCCTGGTGTAGGCCGAGCCGGGGAATCCCTCGCCAGTTTGGTTTTTTGCTAAGTGTAACACGACGTCATATCGCCATTTGCAACGGATTTTTAACAGCCTCTTAAGAGTTTATATAATTTAAAGCTGAACTTTTCTTATTTCAATCTTGACAAAAACACTCGATAGAAAAACGCTGGTTACAGGTAAAGTGATTAATTTTATCAGTCAAAGATAATTCATCATCGTTTCCCTAACCGCACCTAGTAGGGCATAATAAATAAAACAACTGTCTTTTCAACAACTATTTTTTTTTCCACCGACCGGTTTCAAAGCCATACAAGCTTATTTATCAAGGTATACCTAACTAATGAATTCTATTATTTTTCATTCAATTAATAGTGTGCTTCGTATGAAACTTATAAATCAAGTCTCTTTGTCTTATAAGGATGGGAATCGTATTTTGAGATAGAAACGCTCAAAAATATAGACAGCAGTGGACTAAACAAAACATTGTTTGAGCGTATCTATTCATTACATGCTTGTTTTTTTTTAAAATTTCTTATGCATTATACACAATACAATAAAAAAAATTATTATATTATATCTATTATCTATATATCTAGATATTATTCGCAAAAACTGGGAGAATATCACGAAAAATGACGATTTTGTTATTTCGGCAGCCTATGAAATATTTCTGTGTAGAACCGCCTTCAAAACCAATATTTCTTGTCGACTCTGAAAGGAATTGAACCCTGGAACTTTAAGAATGATAGACAAACATGCCAACCACCACACCAGCGTTACTCAACCTTTTTAAGCCTGCGGACAGGTGAAAATGGGAGAAAAAAATTGCGGACCGGTAGCGTATTATAACAGGTATAAAAATAAGCAAAGGCGCTTTTTTTAATGCAGGAATTTTAAAATGGGCTACAAGTATTTCTGCGGACGGGCAGAAAATCTCAACGGACCGGTACCGGACCGCGGACCGGCAGTTGGGAAACGCTGCACTTCACAATGAGGTGGACGTATTTCCATTCGATTTAATTTTTAGGATTTTTACCTAAGAGTAGCCATTGACTCAAAAACGCGTGTCCAGGGCTCTGGTTATTTTTCACACTCAGAACTGTATTCTTTATGCGTCTGGACACATAATAAAATGGTGATTCCGAAGCTTATTAAATTTAAAGATTTCGGCAAATGTTACACAGTTTATAAAACGGCAACTTAAACCAGTCGATGACAAGTCACAAGCCTAATAAATGCGTATACTTCCATATTTTCTTCTCTAAAATGTTCGCCATCTCTGTTGTAATAATATTATTTCAGTTCCATGTTTTGCTCTGCCAGCCTCTTAAAACTCCTAACATGCAAATAAACACTCATAATTTATTTAGTGATGATCGGAGCAAAGTTCTCAAGGAAACGCAATATATCTTTCATAAAATAATAGCAATATAATAGGTAGAAATACAGAAATACATTTATTCGAATACTTGAGAACTGTTATCGATTGAACTATCCAAATTCTAATTATTTATTCATTTATTTATTCATCATCACCATTCCCCTTTCCGCGTCCAGTGGTGCATAGGGGACTTCATATGTTTACCAAATGCAGCGTGTTTTGTTCGCATGTTATTTATTTATTTGTATATCAACGGTTCAAAGAACCTTTTACAATAAAACGTTTTACAGAAATAATCGCAGCAGTGAACAATTCATTATGTAATATATAATATGAAATATTACCATATAATTCAACTAAATAATTAAAAGTAAACAAATTAGTATTTTTTAATTCTTTTTTAAAACTGCAAAAAAGTAAAAATGAAACATACAATTATAAAATAACAAATAAAAGATAACAAATTGAAGTGAGAAAACCTTATGTTCTAAATATAAATATAGCAAATTAAAATTGAGATTAATTTAACATAAACACAAAGTGACTAGTATTTAGCTAGGTTATAATGAAAAAGAAAAATAATGCTGCAGTAAGATTTTATAAATAATACGTTTTTTCGATCAATGTGAAAGCTTAAATAATCTTAATAACACTTTTATTTTATCAGTTGGTTGGAAGAAGTTGGGATTTGGCAATAAATCCACAAATGTGTACTTTATATATAAAAAAATAAACTAAAATACGAACCCAAAAAATAACAAAGTTAAATTTAATAATATATGTTTAAATAAATTCATTCCTTATCTAAAAAATAACGAGTGAGATTACATTTTAATGCATTTACAGAGTTTGTATTAAAATATCAAATATTTTTTCGAACTTATTTCCATACCTATGTAATCTGGATTTAGGTGAATGCATTTCGAAGTTGGTACGAGAATTGTTACAATAAAATAATTCTCTGCTTCTAGTGCACCTACCAGGTATTCGAATTTGAATGTTATATAAAGGTTGTCATGGTATTGGCTACGCAAGTACCATGCATATTTTTTGTGAACCTGTAAAGTAAATTTGCGTCTGGCAATACTGGCCGAGCCGGAAACAATCAACGCGTTGACAGACGAAATTAAAAAATGGCGAGGGTACGAAAACATGTGCGGTTTTGCTGACGCTAAGCGATAAAAGCTCGGGGAAGACTCCCACGAAACCCAAATGGAACCGAAATTGGTTTCTTTTGTTGACCAACCCACCTACGAGTTGTTGAATAATGACATAACCTTCATTACCTTTTTTGACTTAAATAATAAATAATCATGGATGATCATTATGCATAACAGTGCTCATCTTTATGGGGAAGATTTCTCTTACCCAGTTTTAAGTTTGATTTTTTATTTTTTTTTTAAACCCGCTAAGCCTCTATTTTGAGGCTTGTCAGCAGGTGGGATAGAGGTGATATGGAAGGAGGTAATGAAAAATACACTACAACACCCAGACCAATTGAGAAAAAAACTCTTTCTTGGATTTTTTTCTTGCAACTGGCGGGAATCGAACCCGCGACGCCAGTTTCACAGTTGACCGTCTAACCAACTGCGCCACGGCGCCTGTCAAGTACAGTTTTTAAAGAACTAGATATTCCCTCAATCGAAGACATCTTTAAGCATCTTTTATGCAAACTTTCAAAGAAAAAAAAACTATTTAACAAAATTGTCAAAACCCTTGATTTCCAAATAATTTAACTTCACATAAATGCAATACAACTGCAGCTTTAAATCATTATTTATGAATATGTTGGGAATAAAAAACTCAAACAATCTACCATAAATCTTTAAATCAGTAAAAGATTTAAGTTTGCAAGTGAAAATTCTTAATGGAAGTTGATTGTAATTTATTATAGAAATAAAAGACGAGTGATACTTTGTCAGCCTCGTGGTGTAATGTTTATCGCGTTTTCCTACCATGCAAGAGACCTTGGGTTCGATCCCCGGCATGGGTGATATGAAATATTTATTCAAAAGGGTGTTTTCACACCAGAATATTTCACAGTCCCTGGACTGCTACATGAAGCGTAAAACTGATAATCTTACCTTCATATAACAAAAATGATCAAGATACGGTGCGATCGGTGTACAAATGCAGTGCCCTATGCATCATTCGGTGTAGAAAGGGAATGACGATGATGATGATACTTTAATCAACGAATTTCATAATTAAGATATCAGTCTCGAAGATGTCGCAAAAGCGATGAATCCGGTAACTGGATATTCTAAATTTGTGGATTAAAGTATCACTCGTCTTTTATTTCTATAATAAAAAAATACAAATAGCAAATATTAAAACGTTTAAATCCAAATAAAAAACACACGAAAGCCACCCAATTCTGAACTCCGTACAGAAAAAAATTGTAAATGGAATATATCTAATTTTAAGGAATTTGTTTTAGATTGTCAAAATAAAAAGTTAATAAAATATGTAATTTATAAAATAAAAATTAATGTAAAACGAACTACCGCTTTAAACACGAGTTTTCACTCTTTTATAGAGGTAGAAACGTTATTATTAATTATGTATGTTCAAAACATTTGTAATTTTATACGTCATATTTTATAAACATTTAAAAAGGATACGCGCAGGATATAACAAGGCAGGATCCTCTCTGCCCGATTTCCTCATTCAGGTTTTGACCTGAGAGCAGCCATCGAGTCAAAAACACGCGTCAAGGGTTCCGGTTCTATTCACACCCAGAACTGTATTCTTTATCCGCCTGGATACAAAAATAATTTATTATCGCTTTATAAACAATGACACCATCTGGTTTAAATGTATTATCGATTTACACCTTTTGAAAATTGATTTACTCAAATATTAAATATCAACATAAGTTGTGGCTGTTATTTTCACCAAATGAAGAGAACAAGAGGACACAACAAAAAACAGTACAATAAATTAGTCAATAATGTATTCTTCTTCATTATTTGACAACGTGTTAGTAAATAATTCACAGTATGTTCTTTGTGTACTGCGCAAATATCGCAAACCGCTTTGGTACCTTTATTCCCTCGATTGAACGTGAACAGTAGGATGTGTTGAAAACGCTTAATATCGCGTACTTGACATTCCATTTCGAAGGATGTAATCAAATAAAATAATGTATGTAATGTTAAAGCAAATACGATATCTTGTACAACAGAAGTTATTCTTTCGAATGACGCATAACCTTTAACATTTTGTTTTAGTTTTGGTGCTCATTTTTAAACTAGGAAAAAATGGAATGTTATAAATACAATTTTGTCGGAGTCATTTTCGGTCAGTCGCAAGTCGTAAATATTAAATGTTTAAAATGGAAGAACAGTTGTGGTTAGACGGAGTTCAAACCTCAGACCTCCTGATCCGGACTCCGGTCTGTGGCACTACAATGGGATTACGAGTCTAACCTACCATATTTTTAAATAAGAACAAAATGCATTTTAAACATATATACTTTTCAACAATGTTTGAGTATGTCCAAATGCTTGCAGACTGGCTGGATTTCCTCCCTTGGAAGTTATTCATATTAAAATTTATTTCAACAGAGAGGAAAAAAAAATTTTGAGAAGGGTATATTGAAGTCTAGGAATTTACAGGGCTTATGACTTGTCATTGGCTGGTTTAAGTGGCCACTTTACACACTGTGTAACATTCACCATTCTGCCCATGTTTCAACATCCATATTTCCTCAACTCTTTCATCTGTTGACTTTTGTGTAGTAAAGGAGCCGAAACCTTTATTATATGGGTGAGATTCATCCGGCTGAACCAAATCACCTTACTAGGCAACGCCTGAAAACAATTTTTCGATTTTTATACTTCTTCTTTTACCAACCTTAAACCAGCCAATGACAGGCCATAAGCCCTGTAAATGCCTAGACTTCCATATTTCCCACTCAATAATGTTTTTCCCTCTCTGTTGCAATAAATTTATATATACTTTTAACAAAACACATCACTGTATTTAACAGTTTTGGGCCAAAAACGTCAATAGTCAATGTTAAGGATGCAATCATAGAATTAATAATAGTCCAGAAACCGCATACGCACATCAAACAGAAGGCAACAAAACTACTCATAAATGAGTGGGTTTACGTTTTGACCCGTTAGTTTCTTTGCAGACGTCGCGCAGTACGCAACTCCTGATTTAAATTCAACCATGCCATGTTGGGTCCTTTCAAAGTGTAGAAATACTTCTAGGATCTTAAAGAAACAGCATGGTTTCACATTTCATGTGTAATTAGCGAACGAATGTTTAAGTAGCAAATTCATTACTTAAAAATTAAATTATTTTTCCATCTGTCAGATTGTCGAAGAAACAAAATGAAAATTTCGTTAGTGTTGCCAGGGTACTATTTTTATTACCCTAATTTGCTCATCTAATGAGAGAATTAATGAAAATTGGACCTCGGATTAAACACCTCTGTGGTGAAAATTTGACCGATATTATCTTCAAAACATTAAATATTATTTTACATGATATAGAAATATCTGTTTTATGTAAAAAAAAACAAAACATTTTTAAAGTTTAAAGTTCATTAATTCAATTACTTTTAATAAATGACCCTTTATTTATCTTTTCTGTTGTGTCAATCAATATTTCCGCATGCGCAGTAAAATTAAAATCAAATCAAAATGTAGAAATAAATTGGCTTTCTCACAAAAAGCTACAAATAAAACTAATGTTGCCACTTTCAGGCATAGAATAGTAAAGGGGTTATTAAAAAAATAAAATATAACCAATAAGGGGGAAAACACTCGCAAAACGCATTGGTCGAGGTTTTAAAATTGATAAAACAAAGGAAATGTTTTAATTTTGATAGGCAAATAAATTTTATTAAAAGTTTATATTAATTCTTTGCGTGTATGAACTAAATTAATAATGCATAAATTGGTTGGTTTAAGTGGCCACTTATCATTTACGAGGCTTAAGATCTGCCATTAAATTTAGTAGCTTTGTATATGCCTAGACATTTATATTCCTCTCTCAAAAATGTTTTCCCTCTCTGTTGCAATAAATTTCAATCTTAATATTGTATATAAATCAACGAATTAATTATTATTATACTCATCCTGAAAAAGAGATAAGTTTTTTCTGGCAGTCGCATCTTAAACATTAGACTAGTTTCGTTTTTTTATCGTTTATCTTTCAAAGTTTATTTACAAACCGATCGGTGCGCTGCGCTGTGTACGTATTGTTTATATGTGTGTAAAATGTACCAGGGGTGCGTATGTATATGTGTGTATACGGAACCATCTGAAATAGCAGGAAAAACACATTGCTCGATGAAAGAAATCGGACTGTTTACAAAAGCACTGATATCGATAAAAAAATAACGGTTTATAATGTTTCCGAATCTATTAATAATGGGTTTAAGATAAACGCAAAATGGAAATGATATGAATAATTTTTGTAATAATTTTGCACTGCAATTTCTGGTCTTCGACACGTTCGAAATTTTTAAATTATCCACGCAGCATCATCTTGTACAGAAGACCAATCATTACTGTAGAACACCCTCGAGATGTTTTTCCAAAAATGGATCTAAAAATTCCAATGTAATACCTATTACTTATGTATTTTCTTAAAATTATAAAGAAGACATTTTTCTGATTTACGTGTAGTATCTATCTTCTATACTTATAATTTAAATGCGAATATGTGTTTGTTTGTTTGATTGTGTCCTTCACGTCTCCACGGAGGGACCGACTGATTTGATTTTTCCCACACAGATAACCTTAGAGATGGGGAGTAAAATAGACAACTTGCTTTTCATCCCAAAAACTAAAAAGATAAACTAAAAAAATGACGAAATATAGTAACAATAAGCAACATTATTTTTAAATGCTCGGATGTCAAAAAGAGTCGATTTGAAATTAATTCTTGACTTGCTTTATGTATGGTTAGTTTGTTTTGCTGTTCGTTTTAGTTTTTGTAGTAGGATTTTGTATTTGTTAACATAATAACGATGCTACGTCGCCATAGACTGACGGATAATTGAACGTAGTTATGCAGAAAGCAGCCAGTCCACAATTTTGAAAAAATGAGATATTGATGTTATCGGGTGCAGTAAGATCAATTCAATGTTTTGCTAAAAACAGCCAGACCGCTTTCATACAAAAAGTTGTTTTAATCACCTTCTGAAAATGGTATCAATCACAAAAACGGTATTTCTCAATTTGCAGAAAACACCCACAGTACTGGAAAGTTTTAAGGAATTTAAAAATCATTAAAACTGGTCAAATACATAATTAAATTCTTGTTTGAAATGTAAAAAAAAAACTAATATGTTCCTTGTTTGTCATTTGTTAAAGTCAAAAACATTCCAAATGTTGTGGAGATTTGTTTATTCACTCTTTTCACAAAGGTGCTATTATCTCAGTTTCACTTTTCTATGGCTGGCTGCTTTCTGCATAACTGCGTTCAATTGTGTTTCTTTTATTGCGATAGTTGTAAGACAAAGCTACTTTCAATCCCAATAACATGTATCATTCCAAGGGGAAAATTAAATTCTTTTTAAATTTTATTGTTAAACGACACAACTAATTAATTAACTAAATAATTTCTTCCTTACACTACTTGAGCGAAGCCGGGGTAAAAGCTAGTAAGCTTATAATTGGATGTTAATTATCGTCATCACCCTCTCATGTCCAATGGCGAATATTGGCCCCCACTCAGATGTCCATAACTCCATATATCTGTATCCTGAGCGAACCGCATCCAACCACCTTCTGCAACCCGTCTTTATTATTATTATTATTGCAGATAACGTATATTAACCATTTTCATAGTAAAATACCTCAACTAAACTTTTCTTTGTAACTTGAGTAAAACAATTTCCTTTGTTATTGCATGCTACGGATTTATTCAAGTAATTTAGAGAGCAAGTGGGTTTTAAGTTTTTCTGAAACATCACTTTACTCTCACAGTCACCGCAAAAGCGCGGTCACCGAACCGTGCGCTGTTTGCGTGGAGGTATAATAACTTTTCCTCTTGCCGTAGATGTAGCTAATCTAAGCGTAAGACGTCTGCAGCCAGTTCACCTGGAATGCATAGTTCCCTTTGATAGTCCGGAGCAGAGTTGTGCAGTGACTTTTACAGTTGACAGTGTTCTAAGCCGTCTCATGTCATCAGACCACCTTGCCTTAAGGTCTGCTTAGACTTCTTCTTCCATTCCATCACTTTTCTGTGATTGTGACCATATGGTCATATGACCAGCCCAGCTCATCATTTGGTTGGCAAACCCTGTGGGCGACATCGTTGACCTAATTATTTTTTATTTTATTTTATTTTATTTATTTCGAATACAAACAGATGTACAGGTGACATAAATGATTATAAATCAAAACCATAAAAAAATGAATACATAGTAAGGCCTGCTATCCAACAATATGTACTCACTTAATCATACTACAATAAAGCGACAACGGTTTAAATTATGTCAAGTTACAGGCATTTTTAAAATATTTATTTTGTTTTAAAAGATTTTCATTATTTCGCCTGCCTGTATTGAAACGGGTAAGTTTACATTAAATATAGGTAATTTTATATTTCATGGTATTGTGTAAAATCAGTAAAACTTTAAATTACACTATTACATTAAACATATTATTTACATAACAAAACTGTTGTAATAAATACAATTAAAAAATTACAACAGAGATTAAGAACATTTAAAGAGGGAAATACGGAAGTCTAGGCAAATGCTCTGTAAATCAGGGCTTATGACAGGTTATTAGCAGGTTTAAGTGACCACTTTACACACTGTGTAACATTAATTTCTTTGCCTATTTTCGAACATCCATATTTCTTCAGTTCTTCCATTTGTTGATTTGAGTGAAGTTAAAGAGGTGAAACCTTTGTTGTGAAAAGATTCTGGCTGTCATTAGCCATGTAAACGCTAAGATTTCCATATTCCTTCTTAAAATTGTTCTCCACCTCTGTTGCAATTTGTCAATCTCATATATAACTTCCTAGGGGGCGAAATCTAGTCTTTTGTTTACAAGCATTTGGACAAACTCAAAATATTGTAATAAATACAATGTTGTTTTTGTACGATCATGGAGATGGATTAAAAAACGTGTTTTTAGTGGGTAACGAATGTTGATTTTGAGGATACATAATTGTAGAAGTTACCACGCAATATTATTTGATATGTTTTTTGTACTAGATGTTTTAAATAAATAATTATATTTCGTACTTTATATAGCAATAAAGATTTCTATAGAATATGAAAATAAATTATAATTTCCATATATAATACTACGTAAGAAAATAACTGTAGTGTACAAGTTTCTTCTTCTTCTTTTTTTACACATCCGCTCTTAAGTGAAGCATGTGGACATCACTAGTTGCCTTCAGAAGACCCTATCGCCAGCCAGCATTTTTGTTTCCCCACGTCAATCCAGCGCCTCTTAATTCCGCCGAATAAAATCTAAAGATGGTCATTGACGGCCTTTCAGAACGGCGTGAGCCCGTAGGTTTAAAGAAGAGGCAACATGGGTTCAGGTTCTCCTGAGGCATGCGCAGCACGTGTCCAATCCAGGTCCACCGCCGCATCTTCAAGACGCTCGTTATAAAAGGCTGCTGCGTCCGTTCTCGGATTTCAATGTTAGTAATAAACGAACCACCTTATACCTAATATTCTTCTCAAGCACTTACTCTCAAAACTCAGAAGTTTGATGTTTTGAGCTTTGGTTAGGTGCCAAGATTCGCACCCATATACTAATCGGAGTACTGGTATTATACAAGAGTTGAATAATCGGCATTCCGTTTTGACCGAGACTAGAGTTCTTGACAACACGCATCATGTTAAAAGTTGCTCCAGCAATTCCTCGGCGGGTTGCGAGCTTTTTGTGCATGCTACCATCCTCAGTTATGTGAACTCCCAAGTATTTAAAGCTGTTAACTTTCTCAATATTTTGTCTATTACTATAGAGGCGGATCAGGGACAGGATTTCTTGCATATAATCTGAGTCTTTTTTGTGTTAATTTTAAGACCCAGATAAGTTGAGTTTTCCTGCAGTGTGTCAACAATTTCTTGAAAATCACCAACAGACTTTTCAAAAAGAACTGCATCATCTGCATACTTCAAGTCGCACAACTTTAGGAGGGTGTTCACTTCTATGCCTCGATCAGGTGGTATTGATTTGCATAAGATAAAATCCATCAGTATGATATGATGAATAAGAACGGTGCAAGGACGCAGCCTTGCCTCACTCCAGTGAAAACCCCGAACAAATCAGTTAAAACAAGTTTATATAATGAAAATTCGGAATGAGGCTCTCGTTGATCTCATGTATGCCCCTCCCCCCACCCCGCGTAGTAGGTAAGTAAATGAATGATGGCGGCTTCCGTGGTGTAGTCGTCAAGACGCTTGACTCACGCACGGAAGGTTCCGGGTTCGGTTCCCGGTGAGAACACAAGAATTAAAATGTGATTTTTCTCAAGCATGGTTGTTCTGTAATGTAATTCACCACTGTAATTGGGCCTCCTGGCCTGTTGTGGTGCAAAAAAAAAAATAAGAAAAGAAAAAAAAAATTAAAGAATTTATTTATGTATTTATTATTGTTTTCAAACGAAATGGAAAACCTATCTGAGAAGGAAAAACTGAAGTCTAGGTATTTACAAATCATATGATCCGTTATTTTCTGGTTAATTGGTATTATCCTTTAATCTTTTTTAGAACTTAACATAAATACCTATACAAGGTGTAGTTATATCATAAAATTAGTCCAGTGCTTTAAACATAATTTATAATAATTATTGTATTTACAATTACATACATGCATAGAGGTACCTACGTTCATTACAAATTATATACACGTGGTGTTCTGATTGCGGTTAGTTTAGCATTCAATTTAGATATTATCAAATTTCAATATCATATATCTTAAGCACAAATGCAATTGTCCTATTAAATGCACTAACAGAGTTAATATACAGCTCAATCCAAATGTGTTGACATTTAATATAATAAAATTGAAAGACGTAACAAGAACAAAAATTAAATACCAAAGATGTGGGTAAAATGATAAAACATGCAATATAATGAAGCACAAATTAATAGGTATTTAAGTTGTTTGAAAAAATATTACTACTCCCTGCCTTCATCATCATTTCCTTAGCAGTAAGTGATGCATAGGGAACTGCATTCGTACTCTAATTGCAACAAATCTCTATCATTTTTTTTCACGGAGGATGAGGTGATCAGCCTTACGTTTCCGATGCCAGTCCGGGAACAATGAAATCTTGCAGTGTACAACTTTTCAAACCAATATTTCAAGTCTACCTTTTACCAGTATATATATATATTTGGAAAATTTATAAAGCGTTATTTTTATGAAAATCGAAGTACGTCTTGCAGCTACAGAGCGCATGAACGGTTGGAATTTTAGTTCTTCGTCTTCAATTACGATATATAGGAGCTAGATTACAGCACGTCTTGCAGCTACAGAGGGCATGGACAGTAAAAAATCTATACCCACTTTAACATTTTTTTTATTTGACGATGAAGTTTAAAGTTTTAGTGATATTTTAAAAATCAAATTAAATAAAAAAACAAACAAACCAACACGCCGTTTCTCCGTAAGGGTAAGCAGAGAGGATAGAACGCCGCATTACCATATATTTGCACACATATCTCGCTTCCTTTACATTCATCATGCACGCGCGCTGATTATTCCGACTTTTAACATGTCCATCTTCAAGTATTTGTTGGATTTGGTCATGTTATGTCTTTCTCGGTCTTCGTCTATTTCTGCATCCATCAAAATTCACATTAAAAATATTTTTAGCCGTTCTTCGCTGTCCATTCGCTCTGCATGTCCAAACCAACGCAGAGCTCCTTTCTTGGTTTTGTCGATAATGCTTATCTCAGCCTTACATAATGTACGGATCTTAATATTTGTGCATCTATTGTACATAGTTTTACCACACATTCGCCTGAGAGATCGCATGTCGACAGCATTCAACCTACTTTCATCTCTATTTTTCCAAGTCTTTACTTCGCTCCCATACATCAGGTTTGGGACCAGGACTCATTGTGTACTGTTAATTTTGCCGCTTGCGACAAACATTTATTTGCCAAGGTTGATTTAAGTGCACCGTTCACTCTGTTTCCGACACTCACCCTCCTTCCAATATCTTTCTCAGTCATTCTATTCCCTAGTAAACATACTTCCCAGATACACAAATTCCTCTCCTTGTTCACATTCACATTTAGTCATACTTTCATTTCTTTCAAAAACCATCATATTCGATTTGTCGACATTCATCAGCAAATCGCTTCCCTCGCATACATCGTAGACCTTTGTTACCAAGAATTGGAGTTCCCCTTTGTTGTTAGCAAGAAGCATGGCATCAGCATACCAAAGACAATTGACAGTTTAATCACCCATTTTTGCTCTCAGTTCTTTCAAAAAGTTATCGATATATTAATAATAATAATGTTTGGATAATTTATACAGCGCCATTTTTGTGAAAATCACCTCAAGAGCGCTGTACAATAAATAAATATCCCAACACGTCTTGCTGCTACAGAGCGCATGGAGGGGTTGGGATTCTAGATCCTCGTCTCCAATTATGATATATTACAATTATGATATATATATATATATGAGCTAGATAACAGAACGCCTTGCAGCTACAGAGCACATGGACAATAAGAAATCTAGCCCCTATTTACATTTTTTTATTTTATTTTTTTATTTGACAATGAAGTTTAGAGTTTAAATGATATTTTAAAAACGCAAATTAAATAAAAATCAAATTTATAAAATTAGAATTTAGATAACAACAAGCGCATGGACGGTTGAAATTCTAGACCCCATTTACTAAATTTAGATATTTGATAGTTGATAATATTTACATAATACTCGTATGATAAAAATAATATGATAGCTAACATCACAAAAAGTCTTGCAGCTTCAAAACGCATCGACAAATGGAATTTCAACAACATAAGAATGATTTTAAAAAGTTAATAATAAAATTAATTTTAAGAAACGCAATAATAATACATTGAGCAAAGAACTAGTAAGTATGGCAATTAAGTGAACATGTAACAGCACAAAAAGTAAAATATAAAAAAACTAAACAAAGATACCATTCCTTAACTTATTATAAAGGTTAACAAGACAATAGACGATATTCTCAAACTCGTCCCTGTTTTATTTTGGTGTGTAGTAAACAGGATCTATTGTCTTTTTCCTAGTAAATAACTGTAAAAAACACTTGGTTCACATTTGGCTGTTCCCTGGGAGATGATAGTAGAAACGCATCTGTGTGCGTAGTGTAGAGTGTAGGTACCAAGGAATATATCCGCTTCTTTTTAATTTTGTTTGTTATTACTAAACGCATGTTTCCCGCCTGAAATTTCTGATTATTATTATTTTACTTTGATTAAGATGTCAGATAAACTTGTGTATTACTTTTAATATTCGAGTAATTTTTTGTGATGCAGGAAAAAATGTATCATTTGTATTTTTAAATGAACATAGATAGGTACATAATACAGAAATTGTTTTATAAAAAATAGTTAAATTTTGGCACTTGATCTTCACAAATATACACTTTTTTATACAGTTTCCACAGAAGCACAGTTATAAAATCACGAGAGTTTTTGGCGTTTGAATATATTTTGGTTTGGTTAGGTTAGAACAAAGCGTTGAATATAATAACGTTGATAAAACAATGCTTTAAATTAATTATCTTACTCTTTGTTTATAGCATGTCCACACCTTAGCGACTTAACTCAATGTTTATAACAATTTAACACATATTTGTGTATTTTAAACTAAAGTTGCAGAGAGGAACTATATTTCACACCCAGCCCGCTCGGAGGCTGGGTACGAATATATACGTTGAACAGCCATAGTGACATCACACATTCCAGTTCGACTCCTCTGTGAATGTCAAACCCCGATGTGTATGACGTGAAAATCAAATAAAAATAAAAATAAAAGAATACTAAAAAGGGGATTTATTTACTTTTTCCTATTTTTTCTCTTACAAACTATAATTAACTATAAAAATAATGTGACCTTTACTGGAGTTACCCTTACCGAGTCAAAATACAGAATTTGTTTAACTGAAATATTTCACTGTTAGCTGAAGCGTAAGACTGATCATTTTTCCTTCCTGTTATAGATTATCAAGATACTCTGAGTTTTATTTAACAATGTAGTTGTTGCTCCACTGGGTGCTGATAAGAGTTTGAAAATCACGATATTTTTATCAGTCTATTAGTACATGAATTAATTTTTCAGATAAAAAATTATCAAATGTATTTTTTAGCTGTTTAATTTTCTTCATTGAAAATTATTACATTTTTCTAGTAAATTATTATCACACCAATCGCTAAACTAAACTTCTAACATACCCTCAGAATAATAATGCGTCAACCTATAGATAAGCCCTATCACTATGTTTCATAGAACACAAGCAATGTTGGTTAGCAATAAATTAGCGGCCATTTTGTTTTGCTTGACAACATACGCATGACGGTTCTATCGGATGCTTTTGTCGCTGTGCTAGGCTTTGTTTGTAAATAACTTGGATATTCACATTATAATAAATAAAAATCGACTATGGTGAATTGCAGTATGTTTGGTTAAAACAATAGGAGCGTCAAAGGTGTTAAAGAAGTCAGTTTTCACAGGTAATTGATTTCGAATATTTTACCATGATTTGCATTAATTTTTGGCATTTATTTTCCCGACACGTGTATTATGTTGCTTGAAAACATTCCTTTTACCAACATATTTACTTCAGATACTATTTTTTATCAATTAAGAGGATACATTTGTGAATTAAAGTATGTTCACTGTTGATTGACAGTTGATTACGGGCAATATGTCGGGGCCGCACTAGGCATCCATACAAGGTTTAAGTCTTTATCGAGTAGAGGTCGATTCAAATTTTACTCGAAAGTAGCAACGTTAACCTTAAAATTTCAGGCCGCTGCGGCTCGCCATTTCGGAGATATGACGGACAAACCAAAAAACTCGACATAGGACTTTGGTTCCATGGAGTTGGGATTTATGCCTGAATTAATGTACTATAAGTATATTGTTAATAAAATGAATAAATAAATAAAATAATAAACAAACACATGTATTTTCAGTTTATAAAGTAAAAATAAGCGAATTATAAAAAAGTAAATTGGAATAACCCTGCAAAAATAAATACACAGGTACATATTTAAAAGTATTTATAATGCAAGGTAGTATCCATTTGGCAATTCTTGACCTGAGTACGGCCCATTTTTTGGCTGCGAACTGTAGCTAACTTTATACCCATTAGTCATAGAATGGTTTTCCTACGTTTGGGCTCCTCTATAGCTTGGCGCATTATTGCTCTGAGAACATACCTGTGTTTATTATTATTATTGTATATTGTATATTACATAAATAATGTATTGTGTATGCAGACAATTGGTAGAATTCCATATTTAATTTGGTAATGTATCCAAAATAAAACAAGTTTATTGGATTGTAATTCTACTTTATTTTTTATAAAACATACAAAGGGTATATTGTGACGCGTTTCGTCTTGTTAGAACATTTTCAAACAAACTCGTTTTCAAACAAAGTTTGTTTGAAAATGTCCTAACAAGACGAAACGCGTCACAATATACCCTTTGTATATTTTATAAAAAATAAAGTAGAATTGCAATCCAATAAACTTGTTTTATTTTGGATACATTACCAAATTACATACATAATGTTTGTCCCAGTGTTTCTTTTTACTTCGAATACAACTACTTAAGCCACCCCAGGGGTGCTATTCTGAACCGCTCTCGCGGCACAACAGTTTTTCTTGTGTGTTTTGTATGTAAATACGAGAGACAATACGGCTGCGAGAGCGTTTGGAACACTACCCCAGGCCATTTTTTGTATCGTTTGAGAGGAAACGACAGCGAAATACTATTTTCATTGCGTTAGAGTGAGATGGGTATATGACGAACAAATGAACCCACGAAACGAAATTGTGACCGAATAAGTCTACCCCATTTTTTTTGCGTGAATGATTGTAATACAGGTTTATTACATTTGAGTTTTGTACGGTTTCATTGTATAAAAAAAATTCACCCGTAAAGGATATTAGCAATTTTTATATTATTATAATTAAATATTTCTAAATAAAGCGGTTAAATAAACTGGTTGCGTACAGTTACACTAACTTTTTATATCGCCGCAGGTGTGTGTTATGTAATGTAATTATTTTAAAAAGTTGTACAAATAAAAATGAACACCTAATTATACCGTAACTAATAAACAATATATAGACAACAATCATTGATATATATATAGATATAGCTGACCTAAGCGTAATATGTCTGTCAGTTGGTTTATCTGGAATGCATAGCTCTTTTAGATATTCCGGAGCAGAGTTGTGTAGTGACGTAAAAAACGTAATTGTGTAGAAAACGTTGCCAGTCATTTTCGAATGTATTATTAGTATCTTCAAATGCTTGTAGACAGGGTGGATTTCAATTTCTAAGGAGTTACCAAGATCTATTATAAATTTATTGCAACAGAGAGGAGAAACATTTTTGAGACGGGAATACGGAAGTCTGAGTATATGTACAGGGCTCAAGACCTGTCATTTACCGGTATATTTATTTAAAATAATTTATTTTACCTAAAAATGAGTAGATGTTCAGTTTTGAGAGCAAGAAAATAGTTTTATTATATAGCATGTACGAGTATATTCACTTTCCTGATCATTCTTGGCAAAGGGAACAATGGTTTTTTAAATATGTCTTTTTTTTGTTAATGGACTTTTAAACTAAGCCAGAAAAAAAACATTATCAATCAAATCAATTTATATATATCGTATTATCAGCGCTACGATTTTTTAAAGCTTTGTATTTCTGAAGTAACTCTGCATGTGACTTCAAAGGTTCTCTCCCGCTTATTATCGATCAGTTCTACCCATTGGTTTATTCACGGCAAGCAAACCGGAAAATTTTCAAAATGCTCTAATTATTGGTTGATTCATAAGAACCAGTGACGTTGTTCAATTCGTTTTAATCAAAATGCTTACTATTATTGTTTTCCCACATTTTCAGGAAACTTTGCAGTACAATTGAATGCTCCAATTTTTACCGCGCGCAAGAATACATTTATTATATCCAATTAGCCATAGGGCTGAAGTTCCTCATTAAAGCTTATAATTAGTCTTGCGAAGACCAAAGAACTGTATTTTATTTTTACCAAGTGGA
The DNA here is from genome assembly GCF_059751315.1 of Micrasema longulum. Taxonomy (NCBI): domain Eukaryota; kingdom Metazoa; phylum Arthropoda; class Insecta; order Trichoptera; family Brachycentridae; genus Micrasema; species Micrasema longulum. The sequence goes on along the minus strand of NW_028277642.1, from coordinate 81,618 downwards.
AATGCTAAAATAACTTTTCGCCACGATTTTAAGGACGTTAGAAATGCATTATACAAGTAGCATCGTTTTGAATGGCTAGAGATATTTAAAAACTTCTTCATTTCAGAATACGAGTAGTCATTTATTTTAAAACCCATTTCCAGGCAATTTTTCTAATAAAATGATGCTTCGCAGATCCGAGACGATTAATACGAACAGCATAAGACGGCGGCCATATTAAAGAGGTACATTCATTAATACAACCAATTAAAAAAATCGAACTAATTAAAAATCACAGCTGTTTTTTGATAGAGAGAAAAAAGCTTCCATATATATATTTTATAAAAGTACATTACGTTTTACACATTGTAGGCCCGGGGAGGGTGTTGTGGCTAAGAGAATTGACTCACCAAAGGAAGGTTCCGGTTTCGATTTACCGGTGAAAAATTAATTTGAAAAAAAAACGAATAATGTGGGATCGGGTAATGAGTTTGGAAAGAGACCGGATCCAGGAAAGACAGAGAATATATATTTTTTTTTTTTAATGATGGGATATTAGGTTAGGTTAGGTTCTAAGGATATATGTATGTATATATCACATGTATCCTCTCCCTCATTCATTCACGCATACACACATTCACATACACATGAATACAAACGTCACACAAATACAATTACCAAACTTCTTTTCTTATATATTATGTGTCATTATATTTACAGTGGATTTTTTTAATTGGCTTTAGTATTGTTAAGATTTTTCTAATTATTTTGTTTATGTGATATTTTTTGTCTCTAATGATATTTACAAAATAAGGAGTAACAAATGTGTACTATATAAATCTATTAAGGCGCTGCCGGTTCGAGGAATTCTGTGCCTCTGTATCATTTTGGAACAAAGAAAATGTGATGAATTCAAAAATTTATTGGAACATGGTTATAACACAAGATTCACACAAAATGAAGGTTTAGTGATTCCAAAGACAAGAAACAAATATGGGACAAGAACTTTAAAATATGTGGTTCCAGTTATGTTCAATTTGTTACCAAACAATCTGAGAAATGGCACTACCAAAAGTGACAAGGGCAAAATAATAGACTGGCTTTTCGATCAGGAGTTTATATATTAAAACAATTGAATATTTGTAAATATAGATATATATAAAATAGAAATTATAACTAAGTAATATTCTCATGGATGTTTATGTGTGTATATGTATATTCACATGTATGTATGTATGTGTATATATGTGTATATATGTATGTATGAATATGTATGTGTGCATGTACGGGTATAAATATGTACGGATATGGATGAGGTATATATATAGAGATAGATATAGATATAGATATAGATATAGATATAGATATAGATATAGATATAGATATAGATATAGATATAGATATAGATATAGATATAGATATAGATATAGATATAGATATAGATATAGATATAGATATAGATATAGATATAGATATAGATATAGATATAGATATAGATATAGATATAGATATAGATATAGATATAGATATAGATATAAATATGGATATGTTAATAAAAAATATTTTTAATAAAATGCTTTTTGCCTATTAAATATGTACACACTTCTGTTTAAAATTTTGGTACTCCGGTTCTGTATTTATTTATTTTTTATCTTAAAATTGCGTGATCTTTAACTTATTTTTTGATTTTTTTTTGCATCTTCTAAATATTTTTTTTGAAAGCATCAATTACATGTACTTTTTTTTCGCTCTCTATATCTAAGTTATTAGTAATTATTATTATAAAACCATGTAGGACTATCATATGATTAATTGTAAAGGATCTTTACCGACAAGCCATATTCATTGGCTTGGTGAGTCCTGTAAAAAAAATAAATTATTTCAAAAATGTCTTTAAATAACTAAAATGTAATATTGTATGTAAATAATAAATAAAAATAAATAAATAAATGTAATAGCTGTAAAAATCCCAAATAAAATAAAATAAATAAATAAATATATATGTACCTCAGAGGCAGACGGATGCAAATCTAGAATTTGATGAAATGACATTTCAATTTTCGTATCCAGTTTATTATCATGTCATTATTTATTATTATTTGATTTTGAAAAAATGAAAGTCTTACAATGAAAGAACCAATGTAATATGATAATGAATGTACAAATGAATGTTCTAAGTTATTAGAAATCACTTCGAGAAAAAAGATTCTTTCGGCTATTGTTGAACATTTGACGTTTGGATTTGCATCCGTCTGCCTCTGAGGTACAGATGTTAATGTTTGAGGTGTTTCTTTAGCCAGGGAAGTTGTGAAATGAAAAATTAAACGCGATGCAGTGAATCCGTACCCACAAATATGCTCAATTAAACAAAAGCTTATGTATAGAATGAAATAATAAATATTAATGACTTCTTAGTTTAGAATAAATTATCAATGTTTGAGTATGTCCAAATGCTTGCAGACTGGCTGGATTTCCTCCCTAGGGAGTTATTTATTTTTTAATTGATTTCAGCAGAGTAGAAAAACATTTTTAAGAAGGGGATATGGAAGTCTAGGCATTTACAGGGCTCATGACCTTATTTGGTTCAGCCGGATGAATCTCACCCCCGTGATGAAGGTTTCAGCTCTTTTACTTCACAAAAGTTAATAGATGGAAGAGTTGAGGAAATATGGATGTTCAAACATGGACAGAATGGTGAATGTTACACAGTGTGTAAAGTGGCCACTTAAACCAGCCAGGTCATAAGCCCTGTAAATTCCTAGACTTCCATATCCCCTTCTCAAAAATGTTTTCCCTCTCTGTTAAAATAAATTTAAATAGAATACATTATTAAAAATGAAGCTGATGCATTGATTCTGCAAACGCTCCAGACGATCTATGAGTTCCGTTAACCAACAGTGTTGTTTGAGTAAGTCTAAATGTTTGTAAACTAAATTGGTATTCAGATCTAAATAGGACCCTAGATCCCTAGGGAAGAAATTCATACGGGAGGACACACTAAAAAAAATGTTGATTAAACTAATTGATAAAAGAAAAAGCATAAACACTGGAAAATTGTATTCAGGCGTTGCCTAGTAGGGAAATTGGCTAAGCCGTTTGGTTGGGTGGTTGAGTAAGGTTCAATACACGTGTAAAAAAAAATATAACAACATATTTAACAAGTATTTTTAGTATCAAAACGTATATGTAATAATGTAAGCCATTAGTTGTAATGTTACTCTACCAAACTCTTGAAACAGGTTCAATATATTTAAAATCATATATTAAATTCAGACAATTCGTTCTGAACCAACATATGACTCAATTTCATATTTTATATTTTATAAGGACGTAATGTTAATAACATTATTGAATTCTTTATGTATCTGCAAATATGAACGTAGTTATGCAGAAAGAAGCCAGCCATAGAAAAGTGAAACGGTTAATAGCATTTTTGTGAAAGGACTGAATATTCAAGTCTACACAACAGTTGGAATGTTTTTGACTTCAGCAAATGATAAACAATGAAAACATTTATTTATTTATTTATTAATATTTTTAATTAATAATAAAAATAATGTGACCTCACTGGGGTTTCCCGAGCCGAGGACACTTAACAATTTAGTTTTTTAGATTACATTTGAGAATAAACAAAGACTAACTTAAAAAACAAACATAATTAACAAATATTCAGACAGTTTTCAAAACAAGGTATTTATGTACATCTATATCATTTATTTTACAAAACACACGATGAAAATAACAAAAACCTAACATAAGCTATATAGTTGTGGAGCAGTCAATTCAGTATTGGTATGAGCGAATGAGACAATCCATTTTACTTCTACCTAGCTCCACTAACCATTTTTTTATAGCCTTTTTAAACATTTTCTCATAACTTATTGCTTTAATAGATAGTGGAAGCAGGTTATAGATTTTAATTGAATAATACTCAAAATCCCTTTGTCCGAAAGTGGTTTTAGTTTTTATTTGTTTAAGTTGTCCATAAGTTGAGGATCTAGTGATTATATTATTTGTATGTGATGTGATGTGGGGGTTATGTCTTTCGTTAGTTTTTTTATATGACAAACAAGAATCCAATAATGTTTTTGACCAGTTTCAATGATTTTTAAAGAACGGTAAGATTTTTCTAATGCTGTGGGTGTTTTTAGCAAATTGAAAAATGCTGTTTTTGTAATCGACACCATTTTCAGAAGCTGGTTAATACAGTTTTTTGTATGAAAGCGGTCTTGCTGTTTTAAGCAGAACATAGAATTGACTTTACTGCACCTTATAACATTAATATCTAATTTTTTCAAAATTATGGACTGGCTGATTTCTGCATAACTACGTTCATATCAAAAGCTACAATGGTTCATCCTTACTACACAGTGGAATGGCGTAATCTTACAGATGTATGTTGTTTAAGTACTCCACAATACTGATTATATTACTATACGTTAAGCCAATGTAGTTCATTAAATATGGGTAATGTAGACTGTAGTTCATTAAATATGGGTAATGTAGACTCACATTATACCCCAAGGGAGAGTAGGATAAGCTTACTTGAACATCTCGGTGGCGTGACAAAGGCCGCAAAGTTAGCCTTCTTTCTTGTACGTGGGCATTTTTTGCGGTTGAACTTAACGCGAGTTTTATCCTATGCATTCCACAGTCGGTGGTATAAAATGGGGCGAGGTTATTATCGGTTTCCACCCAAAGACATTGATGCTTACCAAGTTGCCTCGCTTTCAAGGCTAGTGAGGAAATAACGTAAAGATACCGACAGGTTTGTTCTCGCACATAACCAAATTGTGCACTAGAAGTTGTTGGGAAAATCCGAGAGGAGAGTGTATCATTCCGCGACCAGTATGCAGCTCAAAAGTCTATGAAAACGACAAACCACATTTCACACATATTTCGTAAGAGAGCTTGTACTGGTAGATTTTTATAAGCTGGCGCGTGCGCTATACTTACACATACGCATTGTGTAGTATCCGTGAATAAACCCATGGTACGTCATCGAACGGCATACACATTATGAAAATAATATCTGTCTCTCTCGCGCTCAGACGCGCTTATGAGCGTGAGATAGACAACTATTGCTTTATTAGTTGCTTATGATATGGTAATACAATATACACAGGATGCTTCTGCGTTCGTCTGAATTTTGCTCCGATTCTTAATAGTAAAAATATAATAATATGTACGAGTTATGGATTAAAAACACTGGTTCATAAATATGTAGGTATTTTCATTTAATCAAATCATGAATAGGTCGATTGATTATGTAGTGATGGCGCTTTCACGAAACTTACACAAAAACATTTTTGATGTACAGAATACTGATTTTAAAAATCTTAATGTTATGTGTTGTCATAAATAAATGTTTTTAAAAATCTCTTTTGGATTAGAGCGAAAAAAAACAATTACTTAAGAAGATGTCATATATTTACGTGTATTTATTTTTAAACAAGCAAGTTTTTTATTTAATATTTTGTGTTCATCATAATAATAATAAATAGTGTTATTAAAATGCACAGTACCGCAAAAAATATGCATTCACACTTTTTGATAAACAATAAATCTTGTTATTTATATACTTACAAAACAACCTACAAAACTTCGCATTTTAGTTCTAGACTATAAAAAATTCCTATTTTCAAAGTTAAATTGTTTCTTGTTCTTGAAAGGACTATAATTAGTAAAATGCAACATTTTAAAAAAATGATTTGAAAAATATAAAATAATGAAAAAAAAGTATTTAAGTACATTAATTTTACGTTTTCTTAACCCATTGTATTTTATTTTTTTCATATACACAACCCTTAATTCTAACACCGAATTTTAAAAAAAGATGGCACATTTGGTTAAAATTTAATACAACGTTTTTTAAAATCAACATCCTGTAGGTTTTAAATGCGTTAGTGTGAGTTTTCTAAACGCGCCAGCTTAAGTTTAACCACCAGTATGTGTAAGTCCAATTTAACGGGGGAACGTAACGTATTATTACTGACACAGATACCAGTAAATATAAAACGAACTATTAAAAAAATTATGACGGATTTGTCGTTAAAAGTTGGCAAAAACTGGACCGACTGAGTGCGCTTTGTAACTGGTATTCGCGGATTACATTTGACGGCCATAATTTTCAAAAAAGAAATGTGTATTTTCATTCTCCCGAACACAATTCTTATTCTTATTTTTAGTGGTGGGTTCAGTGCTATGTAAGCTCCTGACGTCACTGCGACCTGGAAGATCTATTGTGACGGGTCTCCGTAAATAGTTCTCGCCCTCCAAGCCCAGGTCTATAAAAAGCCTGGCTACTGTGTGGAAAGCGAGAGATTCCATTTTGCTCAATCTCCCCCTCCAAGCCCAGATCCGTAAAGTATCGGGCTATTATTCCGAATGAAATACAAAAAAACACATTATACGAATATTTAGATACTTTATTTAAATTTAAAGTTGTATCACGCTTAAAAAAACGCCCGATGCATTATCGAATTCCAAGATTTTTGTCGATGTTAGTTGGTTAAATTAAATTTGCATCAAAATATTGATATTGATTTACGATACATGATTTATATGAATTTATTATGATAACGTTTTTGCGTATGAAGCCTTTTTTGATGATGATATTTATAGAATCATCCCTCTAATCAAATATTCAACCCTCTGAAAATCCTCTACCTCACAAAACAAAATATTCCAATATTGACACTTTACATCTGTTTAAATCTACCCCTTGGGAAGATTTATAAAATGAAGGTTAATGTACAAACAGAATTGTTTAATACACCCCTTTACTAAAATAGTCCTGTGGCCTTGTTCTGTAACTAATTCGTTTTGTAAATTCATAGTTTCATATGCACGGGAACGACAGCAAAACACAATTTTGTTTACGTTAAAGCGAGGTGGATATATGAGAAGCGAACGAAATTGTGACGGAATAAGGGCTCTGTTGATTCATTCTCAAAACTATTAAATCTTTGAAATATAATTTATATGTTTTTAAAAAAATCAATTTAAATAGCATTTGTAAATTATGAGAAACTCGCTAATAATTATGAATATTGTAAGAGGAATTGTGATGTATATTTTTGTTTATGTTTTAAATTAATAAACTCCGCTATGTGGTAGGTACCTACTGAACTAAGCCAATTAATGATTCTGATAAAAATATCAATGAAGTTCTTCGTTTGCGTTGTATTATTTTGTTTAACGGCCAACGAGCGCTTTTTCCTAAGACTTCAAGAATGGTAAATTGCTTACATTATTTTTTACTTATACAAAAATAATATTTTTGTTCTTTCATGCCATTTTTCTTCAGTATTCTCCCAAGACATATTTTTTCTATGTTTAACTTCGTCTGATTTGGTTTTTCTATGTTTTATATTTTACTGCTTAAAATTACTTGTATTCTTTACAGCAAAAGTATAATACTTTCATTTTTAATTATCTTCAAACCATATTCGCCCGATGGGAAAATATTCGTCTAGCGCAAAAAACCAAATAAATAATTCAACAATATTTTGATCAAATTTATGTAAACAAGATCTGGATTCAATCATTTAACCTCAAAAAGATCAACAGATGGAAGAATTAATGGAATATAGATGTTCAAATATAGACAGAATATAATGTTACAGTGTGTAGAGCGGCCTCCAGGGGTGAATCGTCAAAATAAGCGATTATGCAAAGCTTACCATTATATTTGACTTTCGATAATAATGTTTAATAGCAAATATGTTTATGCGAAAATAAATAAAATATTTGTAATTTATAATAAATCACCAACACCGTTTATATCTTCCTACAAAAAAATATCTATGAAGTGCGCCCAGCCCGTTCTGAGTAAACGATGAAGCAAGCCGATGAACTCAGCTTAATTCTCCATACAAAAAAGTACACTATATTTTTCATCTTTAACCCAGGTCAGTTTTTTTAGTACTAAAACAAGCTTGCAGATTACAAATATTATTTGAAGATTTTTTATTTGGAAACTAGTATTTCGAACTTTATTTCTGAAGGACTATTTTTCTTTGATAAGATACCGTTGACATAATATGTATCACATAGGACATGTGGCGTTCGCAGTGGCCGTTTTTGGCATTATTAATTTTAAAAGGAATCGGCAAGTGCTCAGTGTTGACATTTCAATCATAATGGAAATATCAGCTGAATGTCATTGTGGTAATTTTTAATAAACGTTTGTACGAGTATTGTATGAAAATAGTGTAGAATAAAGCAACGAATATCGCGTGGTTAATAATAATTGTTGTTTGAGTTGATTTTCACAGAACCACAGGAAAAATTGTTGTTTATAATTATATTACTTACATATTATGTGCCTACTTATATTTGTAGATTACCCATAAAATAAACCCCGCTCGTCACTGGCAGTCTCTTAAACCAGCCGATAACAAGTCATAAGCCCTGGAAATGCCAAGATTTCAATATTTCCTTCAGTAAATTGTTCTTCAAATCTGTCGTAATATTAATTAATATTCTCAGAGTTTTACCCTAAAAAAACATTTTTGAAGACGTATTTAACATTGTGTAAACCAAAAGAAGATCGATGTACAAAAACATACTGAAAATGATAATTTAATATTCCAAACATTTAAAAAAAAACATGTAGATAAAAAGTAACCGATCACTTTACGCCGATAAATTGAAATAGTGTTAATACAAAAAAGTTCTAAAATATTTTTACTAATTCATAGGTCCTGTTCTAATATAATATCTTGCCCACCACATACCGCGCACCTTATCTGAGGACATAAGACTCCTTGGAGGTGTCCACAGACAAAAAAAAATTGCTCGTTGCCGAACGAGAAACGCTGCCTAAAGAAGCTCTTTGTACCTAATCTGGTAGCCTTAGCATAAGAATTTGGCAACTGATTAAACTGTGTAAATGCTATATGTTGCAAGGATTAACTATAAAACTTCGTTAACATCACAGGTCCTTCGTGAATTTCGTTCCGTAGTCGTAATAATTTTATGTTCGGCCGTTGACCTGCATTTGATTTGAGCGTTCAACTTGATTAATAAATCAAATAACGCAAGGTTTACGCGATATTTGAACGATTTTACGATCACTAGAATCTAGGTTAAATGAAAAACCTAGTAATTAAAACAGAATTGTTTATTTTAATAACGCTAATTGGTTTGATTACGATGTAAGAAAAATATATGAGGATTTTAGGTCTAAAAAACCTACCCCTTTCCAACAAAAGATGCCGCTAGTTGTATCCTAACTTTCATTTCATAGTAAATGTAAAGATAATTTAAATATCTTTTTTATTTGATCCTGTGTATGTTGAATTCGTTCCGACGTTTCAGCTACTATTGCAGGAGCCACCATCAATGTGAACTATATGTTTTGCAGGAAAAAAATGTGATCATGTATAGGTACAAATAATTTGTATCATGTCGCATCGTCAACAGGCAATACCACACTAACCGTAGTGCCAGGAATCATGTTGAGCTTAATTTCAGTCGATCGTCTTTGTTCATGTTAATTAAGTGTTTATGTATTTCATTTGCCTCCACTATTATTCGTGCTGCCGACTGCGACGCAGTACAAATTACTAGTACGTAAACAAATATTGTTTCTACGAAACATACAGTTGCCCTGAAGATGACCTCTGCAATGGTAGCCGAAACGTCGATACGAATTCAACATACACGGGATCTCCCAAAAAAATTTCATTTTGATAACAGTGACCGTTAAAACCTACGCACCTATTTATGTATCGGAAAATGCCATACATAAAATAGGCAGAATGTTGAATGTAACAGTGTGAAAAGTAATCATTTTACCTAGCCGATGGCAAATCATAAGTTCTGTAAATGCTCAGTTTTAAATATTATCAACAGCTTCATCTCTGTTAAAAAAGGTGTAATAAAAAATAGTATTTCAAACAGATAAAGAATACAGTTTTGTGGGATATAGTATATAGACCAGATCTTGTCTTAAGGGACTAATTATTATTATTATTTATGTTTGAAGCATTAACTTTGTGGTCAAAAATTTTAACTGATGTTAGTAAATATTAGTATAAAACCACTTACCGACTTTTTTAGTCTATAGGTTTCCAACCCAAAAAAATTTACCAATCGGGTAACCCCACCTCTACTCCCCCTCCCTCTCAACTCCCTACCAATTCTTCAATACAAGATTAAATATTATTTTTTTACTAGACACGGTGGCTTTCGCATCTCTATAAATCTGCATGTGGTTTATGTATTTTTGGAAAAACTATATATATACTCCGGTAATGGTGAAGGTAGTGGTGTATTGTAGTAATGCATTTTACTTTAGTGAGTGTCTTGACGAAGAGACGGGTACGTCTCAATACCGGTAGACTAAAAAAGTGGGTAAGGAGTAATTATTATTTAATTTTCGTCCTAGCTTTAAGGGGACCAGAAAAGTTTCAACAGCCAAAAACTGGGTGAGAATCGAATGGCGGTTGTGAACGAATAAATAAACATACATAAACTTTTGATTTTGCAAGTTTTTTTATGTATTCTTGGTGAACAAAACAAGCTTCAAAATTTCCAAAAACATTGAATATTTAGGGGTATATTTTTATTTATATTTAAAGGCGGCCGCGCAACTCGCAAGCTGCTTTCTTCTAGACGCAATTTCGGGTGAACGATTAGGAGTTATTTTATTTTCTTATTACTTTTTTGTCGATGAGATCTTTTGCTTTAGAATCAACCCTTAATTCTATAAAGAATCATCAAAATTAGAGCAATGGCGCCCAAGAAATAAAACATTTCGAAAAATTCTTTGTATGCAGATATTGGCTTAGTTTCTGTAATACTTACATTAGTAAAAACGAACATCTTCGAACGACGTCACCAGTTTATATAAATCAACCAATGATAAGCGAGTTGTGGAAGATTTCCAGTTTACTTACCATCAACGAACCAATCAGCAGAACTGATAGATAAGAAATGGAAGAGAACTTGAGACGTCACAGGCGGAGGAATTTCAGAAATATGAAACATTAAAAAATTATAGCGCTGATAATAAGATACACAAAAATGAAAAAAGAATTGGCTGAGTTTATTAGTCTTTATTTAACAAATAATAAAAATAAAATAAACCACGGGACTTTCTCATAAGCGTAAAATCAATAATTCATTTTATAATTGATGACAGGCGCCGTGGCGCAGTTGGTAAAACGGCTAACTGTGAAACTGGCGTCACGGATTCGATTCCCGCCAGTTGCAAGAAAAAAATCCAAGAAAGGTTCTTTTCTCAATTGGTCTGGGTTTTGTGGTGTATTTTTCTTTACCTCCTTACATATCTGTTCAATCTCACCTGCTGATAAGCCTGTAAACAGAGGCTTAGCGGGTCATTTCTTTAAAAAACAAAGAAATTAGTTAAATAATAGTACCTAGGTACTAGCGAAAGTAAAAACGTAAAATATAGTCAAATAAAATAAAAATCTAGTAATGCAATTGTCCTACAGCTAAGCGGTTGGAAAGAAATATAACAGGCAGGCAATCGTTTTTTACGATTATTTTTACAATACTCTAATAGTATTATATACTCTTCAATTAGATACAAAAAATTGTAATACGTTTGATGAATAAATGAAAATAAAAAATATGATGTGTCCCATGATTTTGTAGAAAATGAAAATTCCTTTTACGTATTTTACCACAATTAGTTAAAATTCAACCATGGGGAGCTTGTATATTCTATACTTAGCAACACCAGGGTTGGTATTCTAAACGAAATTAGCGCGTTTTTACGTTCTAAATACGCATTATAGCGCGCTGTAAACGCGTTCGGAATACCAGCCCTGACGTCATACTAAGCTACCGTTTTCAATAAATCATTGCTAATGTCATAGCAGTTCTCCGTGGAAATTTGGACAGTGACCACGTCTTCAAATTTGTTTTGCATATTTCACTACTTTAAGAAGATCATGAATTAATAGCAAGTTTCGTAAAGGAATGTCTTTATTTTGTCAACATTATTCCTTATTTATTTCTTGATCACGAGTTGTTACCCCCATTTTGTTACTTTTAGTGAGGTTTAATTCCGGGCTGCGATTACAATCGGAGGTTAAGGATATAATATGTTCACCGTGTATTTATAGTTGAAGATAAGTTCTACCGAGCGATTACAAAGGAACACTACAGTCGCTCCATCTTCAAGTTTTTGAGGTAAGTAAATCGGCAATGTACCAACAGGTCTAGTACCCCACGGTACACATATTTACTCATTAAAAGAGACAAAACATTTGTTCCACTGAGCAGTTTTGGCTTTAATTACGATTTATTTAATTTTTTATTGTTGTTAGTTGGTAAGTATATTATGTATTTCTGGATTACTTTCTTTCAGTACAAAGATGCTAAGACTACCAAATTACAGAAAGCTTCTTCGGGCAGCTTTTCTCGTTTGAAAACGAGCAAATTTTCCGTGTATGTGGGCACCGCTAAGAAGACTTTTGTCCTTAGATGCGGTGTGCGGTATGATGTGGTGGGCAAGCTGTTCTTAGTTGGCTAGTTTTTTTTATTAAAGGACTATTTAAAATACGAAGAAAAAATATATGAATTATGAAGTTGAATGAAATTCCGACATGACTGTCAGTTTTGAATCCAAACGGCTAGATGCAGTGGCTATATGCTGCCCTAATAACGTATAACAGAATCTAGCCGTAAAAACATTGCCACCATAAAAAACACTACTACATTTACTCCTTTTTTACTATCTTCCTAAATGTCGCATCGAGATGTCAAAAGAGCCATCTTTGTAATACCTCGAAATATAAATAAGGATGAAAGTTAAGTATACCGTCTTAGTAATTGTCAAAAGATATAAAAAAATCATCTTTAAGTGATAATTTTTTACTTTCGTTGGGATTAATTTGATTTTACGATCGCTTTGAAGCGGCCAATTTTTATTACAGAATCCTATTTAAAACATGAATGAAAACTATTTTTATTTTTTATTTAGTAAAGAACGCGGAGTAAATTTTCGTAGTCATTTATTGGTTAAATTCGATCATATGACGTCAAGATGACAAGTTGGTGGAACATACCAAGGAATATAGAGAAATAACAGAAGTATACCGCCTCGGTATGTACCGATGAAGATAGCTCTTGTAATTGCCCCGCTGCGCTGGTACCGTGAACAAACTTTTTCTAAACCGCCCACCTGACAAAAGTTTTGTTCAATTTAAAGTTGAAAAATGAAGTGGTTTTTTTTATACAGAAAACCACTAAAGTAATTATGGATTTTACAATATTTTACCCAGAATCCTCAGGCTAGCTAACTATTACTCTAGTATTGACTATTTTTAGATAATAAATTGTCTTTCTCATACAATCATTGAAAAAACTCGTTTTTTTCTTTCTCAATCCACGCCATTTTTCTTTCAGCATATATTTGAGCAAATTTTGATTTTGGTTTTCTTGTTTAATTTGTTTTTCTCTATTTTATATTTTACTGATTGAATTTACAAGTGTACACGTATGTTATTTATGTTAATACATGTATTTATTTTTCATTGTGTTCCAACCATATTCGCTTCACGAGAAAATGCCCTTTGTGCGTAAATAAACCGAATTAATAAATAAACAATGTATGATTCATACCTTGTGTACCAATGCATATATTTTCTCTTCATAAATGTTTCTATGCGTAAAATCCACTCAGATAAAATACTTTTAAAATTATGATCTATATGGATTAAAATTGTGAGGAAAATAAAAAAAAGAGTTTTAAATTTCAAATTGTTGGAAAGTTGCTCAAGCGTGGAAAATGTTCAACAAATTATATTTTTAAAGGAAAAAATAAGCGCTATTAAACGAGTTTAAAAGGTTTACTTTCAGTAATGTAGAACAGCGTTTATTGATTATATTATAAGTTACACGTTGCTGACGTAAACCGTTACATATCTTTATTGAAAGAAATTAAAACATCAAGTCTATTAAGCTAAAATCTCAAATAATATGTTACACTAGTGGACCTGACAGACGTTGTCCTGCCTAAACGTTGGCTTGCCTGCTATGAGCTAGTTCACCAAACGTTTTTTTGTTTTTCGAATTTTCGATAAACTATATTTATATTTTACAATGAGTTCAGCATTTCAATCTTTTCGTTTCGTCATTGGATGATTTGCTGTTGGAAAAGGCCATAAAAACAAAGAAAATTTGCTGTTGCCCAAAGCAAAATAAAAAAAGTGCAATATACCAGCCGTGTACATAATTTTTCTGTACCTACGTGTGATGAATTATTAATATTCAAATATTAAATTTAAGTAGGTACCTCTATGTTTTTGTTTATGGTTGAATTCCAAAACATAAAATAAATATTGTTTAAATATGGAATTATTTTTACAAATATCTAACTCCGCTCTTCTCACCAACAGGGGTGCACTTATGTAGAAATACAATTTATAAAAATGTATTGAATGTCAGTTAATATAATTTTAGTATTACCAAAAATCCAGTTTAAATAAATAAATGGGTAGAAATTATAAGGAATTAAAGAAAGAATCTGATTGGGATCCATAAAAAGCGAATGTCGTTTGTATACATTCAAATTGACTGTGTTTAATAACTAATTAAAGGCATGTTTCACTTATTGTAAAATGTTTCCCTCGGGATACCCCACCCCAGTGAGGGAACATTATTATGTATAAAAAAAAAACAATATTTTAAAAGTATACATTGATAAATTAATAAAAAAATATTAGTGTACGGTAGATATCGAAATCTGTTTTTTCATTTTTCATCGTTGAAGACAAATCAAGAAAGTTTATTTTTTTATCTTTTTCTATTTCTAAAGTAAATTTTATTTCTTTGCGTACTGAATTTGGGAAATTAAGGAATGTTTCATATACATTGTATTGCTTAGTCCCTATGATCCTATTTTATAGTCCCTGGACTGTTACCTGAAGCATGAGACTGATCATCTTACTTTCATGTAACAAAATAAAAAATATGGTCAAATTTAACCAATAACGTCAAAAATATATATCTAGGGATAAAAAAGATAAAATTACCAATGTGGATAAAAACAGAGTTTCAAAACTCACTGTACAAGGAATCGAAGCTCTACAATGAGTTATTTGAAGAAATATAAGAAATAGAAAGCATTGAAATATTTTAAATTAATTTGAAAAAATATGTTCTTAATAAATTTGGATAAAACTTTATGTTATTAAAAGTTTACATTAGATAACTAACTTAATGCAAAATAAATAAATAAAAATGATCAAGATACGCTGCGATTGGTGTACCAATGTAGAGCCCAATGCACCATAAGGTGTGGAAAGGGATTGATGATGATGATGCTGATAATGACAAGGTACTAAGTAGGTGTTTTTTCAGTGCTTTAATTTAATATATTCCGGGTGAATCAGGATTTTCGGCAGATAATTGAACAACCTAGAATGACGTAATTTAATGTTCGTTCTCCGAAGCAATTTGTTATTCGGGGAAAGACCAGGAAAGGAAACAAGTCAAACATCTTGTTTAAAATTGCATCGATTAAAAACTAAGAGTTCACTTGCCTCCCAAGAGCCTCGACCATGCTTGCCTACTTTATAAGGCATCCTGTTCTCGACGTACTGAACCTCCGCTGCTGACTGTTCGTCGGCAGTTCATATCAGAACAACTTGGAAGGATGCACAGAATCTGACAGCTGACAAAAATGCCTGGAAGCTCTTTTTGTATACCATATGCTCCAACTTGGGAGCGAAAACGGAATGTCGATGTCGATGTTTTTCCGTTTGAAAAAAAACTTATTTGAAGACAAACAATGTTGCAGATATTTCAATATAACTGTCGTGTTTCTTTACAAAAATGTAAATGTATTTTTTATGTCGTTTAAATGAAATATAAATAAATATGTCTGCTTTTACGCTATGTTTTTATTATTTTCCAGTGTTTTTTGTTTGCATTTTGCTTGTTTTCACGGTATTATGAAGGTTTCGAGTTAACTTTTTCTATGCACGAATTATTATGCAAATATTTCTTAGTATTCATAAAGTAATTAATCTTTAAACATTTCCTTGTCGGTTTCTCATAAATTATCCTGTTTGGTTTTAGAAAACGTAGTTTGAATTAATTAAAAAAATATTATGATTACAATTTCATTGACGCTATACAGTTTGAAGTACATGTATTTGAATAATTTCATAAAATAAACTATAAAGATAATAGCATAAGCCAATATACTTGTACGTTCAAATGTTGGAAAAATTCATGAGAATTACCTTTTACCCGCCCTTTTAAGACGAAACGCGATCTTATTTTTCTTCATATAAACACAGTCTCGTATTTTCTCCTTGGATTATAAACACGAGAGCAATGATTATTATACACTATAGATATTTATAATTGGCGTGTCTCTATTGTTTTAACTTTTTGATCAATTTATATATACGCTCAGTGGGCATTTTTATGGACACATTTATACATAGAAAATTATTATAAAAAAAGTAGAAAGACTCAATGGTTTATAGTAGACTTAGTGGGAGTGGAAGCGGGAGAGAGGTGTTTATAATTGAATTTGTTTCAGTGATCGTTTGAAAGAAGACAACTTGTTATCAAAGAAATCAAGACTGGTATATTTGTTGGCAGACCTAAGAACTCTGGGCATAGGGGAATGAAAACTATAGTTAGTTCTATGGTTATCGGTATGAATATGTTATCGGTTTCTAGTTGGGATATTTAATTTTATTGAGCTCAGAAATTCAGGCGCATCAAAGAGTGAGTTGAAAATTTTAAATGGGACTATAAGGTCGGATTTATTTCGACGGTCTTAAAGAGAAGATATATTCAAGGTAGTTTCAAACTCATTATACGTATATATGTCTCTGGATAAGCCCAACCTCCAGCTTATCTTCCTTAAAAATCGATGTTGAACTGATTCAATATTCTTGACGTGAACATCATAATATGGAGACCAGATAACAGAGGAATACTCTAGGCGCGGGCGAACTAGGGAACAGAAGAGAGTTTTAAAGGTATTGATATTTTTGAAGTCAGCTGTGCTTCTGTTAATAAATCCAAGAAGTTTTAAGGATTTATTGATAACATGTTCAATATGAATAGTAAAAGAAAGTTTAGTGTCAAGTATTAATCAATTGTTTCTTATGGGAGATAAAATCATCTTAAAACTCAAAAAGCGTTCAGTTTTATCTGCTGTCTTTGGAAATATGATAAACGAATATTTGAATATTTTTTTTGAAAAACAGAAAAGGTTGAGACACAGAAAACTTTATTCCGATACTCTTCCTAAAAAAAACATAAAACGACTTTTACCACCTCAACTTTTAGCATTTCAAAACGGGATAGCGAAACATCGATTTTGTCGATTTTATTTATAAACAATCAGTCCGTCGGCGTCGTCCAGTTGTCTATTTGAGTGACAGAAAGGCAATGTTATTCGTCAATATTCTTCATCATTGTCATCATCATTCCCTTTTCACACCCAACGGTGCATAGCCCACTGCATTGGTAAACCAATCGCGATCATTTTTGTTACATCAGGGAAAGATAATCAGTCATACGGTTCAGGTGCCAGTCCAAGGACTTTAACACACCTTTTACACTAGAATATTTCTTGTCAACCATGTCGGGAATCGAACTCGAGACCTCTTCCATGGTAGGCAAACACGCTAGCCACCACAATACGAGGCCGACAAATTTCTTACAAAATTTTTACTTACCTTATAATATCCTCTTAACATCTAATAAACACATTTATACTTACCTAGTTTATAATTAGTGAATTCTTGAGGATATCTGTTATTGGTTCTATTACGAGCATCTTCATGTTTCACTTATGTTTTTTTTAAATATTATTGTTAATAACCTGAAAAAATAAATACTACATAAAATTTCGAAATTTTCATTAGTAAATTTACTAAGACTACTAATACCAATTCGATGGGGATAGTAGTGTCACAAAGTAACACGCAATATAATTTCATACCGTCTAGGGTTTTAGTTTTATTTCACAGAGATAACTGTAGTTTAACAACATTTTGATTATGGCCAAATTGTCGTAGAAAAATCGAGGAAAAACTGAGTTTGATCATAGGCAAATTGGTAAATGTAGTACTGTGTAATGTGATAATTTTAGTTTTTTATTTAGGTTCAGTTTGTGGTCCAAGCTTTTGGAATATAATTTTGGATGATCTTTTACAAATAGATTTTGGAAATGGAATTGACATACAAGCGTTTGCTGATGATGTTTTTCTGACAGTCAGAGCTTAACTTATGTCTGAAGCCGAAAAAAGAACAAATCGTGCCCTTTCAAAAATAGATGATAAGGGAAAAAAGGTTAAAATCAACTTCTCAGAGGAAAAAACAAAAGCAATGCTAGTAATCAAAAGAAAAGAAACTCTTTCTAATTGATTCATGAACGGTGTAAGACTAGCTCTTGCTGACTCTATAAAGGGATTAGGTGTAACTGTAGATAAGAATCTCAACTGGTCACTTCATGTAGATAACGTCTATAAGAAGACTGCCAATTTTTCTGGAACGCTTGTGAGAGCGGCAAAACCAACATGGGGGTGCTCTCCTGCGGTAATGCAGCAAATATATTATAGTGGAAGAAAAAGAAATGCAATAAAAAAAAACTAGACAGCTCACAAAGACAATTTACCATAAGATCTTGTAGAGAAGACAGAACAATTTCACTCATCTCAGCTCAAGCTCTAACAGGGTTTACACCGTTAGACCTTAAAATTCAAGAAAGAAAGGACATTTATAATGTCAAGAAATTTAGTAAGCTGTATTCCATTCCAGATGATCGCAAGTATCAAGGAACTGCAAACTATTTCGATTTACCTCACCTGTGCAAAAGAATTCCCGAAAGTATTCTTTTACTTGACAAAGATATACCTCCTTATGCTCCCAATGAAATAATAATCTTTACGGATGGTAGCCAGCTCGACGGCAAAGTCAAAGCGGCATTCGTTCCTTTTGAGAGTAATAAAGAATTACCAGGCAGAACGTTTAAATTTGATAATTTCTGCTTAGTTTATCAGGCTGAACAACTCGCAATACGAGAAGCTCTCGAATGGTTATTAAAAAAACCACCAGAGAGATGGGTTATTGCAAAAATATTATCAGATTGTCGTTTTGGTGTTCAAGCTATAACTGAAACTCGGTCGGTAAATCTATTAATTGTAGATTTTCAGAGTAAAATTAAGCATCTAAAAATAAGAGAGATGATCATTCAAAAATGCTGGGTAAGAGGACATGCTGGTATCGTAGCAAATGAGAGAGCGGATGAACGAGCAAGAGCCGCAACTTGTAAAAGAACGACATTTTTCTTCTCAGAATTTCCCATTAGTTTTGCTAAACGCTGTATAAAACAAAATACGCAGCAGCATTGGGAGGATCATTGCCGCGCTTCTTCTACAGGTAAAATCACTAAAATGTTTTTCCCAACGCTGGCTGATGCAGCAAACTTCCGTCATCATCACCAAAGTACTTTCGAAACGACCAAAATTTTTACCGGACACGGAGCTATGAGAAGTTATCTATATAGGTTTAAATAAAGGAATGATGACTATTGTTCATGCGATGATATTTCTTCACAGAGTATTGAACATCTGTTATTTCAGTGCCCATTTTTCAGTTAACAACGCTATAATTTTGAAGCAGAATGCAGAAAAGATGGAATATCTTTAACAGATATCCATACTGTAGTTAAAAGTAGTTAACACGCGCCATTTTTCTTGAACTTTGCAACAATGGTGATTGGACTCATAAAGGTAATAAACCAAAATCAGTGATTGAACATCCCATTTCCAAGACAAACAAAAACGTTTTTTTTCCGAGTACCTCAGTCTTGTACATGACACGTAAGGCTACTAAATACAGGGGTCCAAATACTTTTTTTTTTAAATTAAAAAAAAATGATAACTTAAACTAGCCAATGATGGATCATAAGCCCTATAAATAAATATATTTCTTTATTCCATTCCCAAAAATGTTAAGTTTTTCTATTGTAATATTTTACAAACTCACTAATCACATTAATGAAAGCTTAAAAAGTTGTTGTTTTTTTCGACAGTAAACATGCAATTATAATCTCGAGACAATGCCAAAATCAAGTATCTCTAAAACAGCTATTGGGAAGAAAATATAATTCAAGTCAGGTTCAAACTACAAAATTATAATTGTTTTCGTACTAAAAAAGTTTCATGGTATAGTGAAATATCTGAAATTACGAAATATTCCATATTTGTTGAAATGTAAAAAAAATCATAAAATGTATGCCTATACTGTGTTTATTATGTCTTGTGGTACGAGTATAAAATCGGCAACAAAAAATGCTAATTCATGACTTTGGTATTGACCAGACGTCGACAGTATAAGGTGAATTTTTGGTCTCGGGAAATATGATCACACATCTGATTATCGTAGGCAACTGAAATGGCTCAAAATTAGACAGGGAAGAGACTGTCACTCCCCCTCACTTATGTTCACTGTACTTAATATTCCTAACTCTCCTATATACTTCCGTGATACATTTCAACGCTTATCAGTTCATGGATTACCTCGTCGTTTTTATTCTCAAAGCACCCTTTAATACCCATCCACAATTTCTCTTTATTCTCTAATTCATTTTTTATTTATAATTTTTTTATTAGTGTACTCGGCACAAATGCCTTTCATAAATAAACAAAAGCACAAATACATTTAAACTTAACAGTGTTCTTCTCGTATTACAAAATTATAAAATGATATAAAAACAATATAGTTCTGCATATTACATAGTAAACAATTTCAAAAATAAAATACAGCTTGCCCACCACATACCGCACACCGCACACCGCATTAGAGGACATTTGGGGCACCGCAAGTCTCTTTCGCGGTGCCCACGTATACGGAAAAGTTACTCGTTGACGATCGAGAAAAGCTGACAAAATCAAAAGGGGCTAAAGACCAGGGGCCTTATGCTGGACTCATTCGTCTTTCGTATGCGACTTCCGTAATTCGACGAGTGACAGCATTCTTGAACCACGCATACGAATGCAGTCGATTGAAAACCAATCGACTTTATCTCGAGTGCCCCAAACCACTCGACATTGACAATCGAATGCGACATCGTAACTTCAGCTGTCAAACTTCCTTTTTGTAAAACGCTCGGCATTCATGTTCGAATGACACGTTGGTAATTATGTTGTATTTAAACTTTAAATTTACAACAGTGATCAATGTTATGATGATGACGTATCAACAAATGTACAACAAATATAACTGTACTTATTTTAAATCCATTATAAAATAAAGTTTGACTAGAAACATGATTTCAAAACGATTTTCTCGCTCTTCAATGTCAAAATATGTATTTGAGATATATATTATACTATACTTATTAAAAACCTATTAAATAAATATAAAATATTTTTAATAACATGTAGATGTGTGTTATGTCAAAGGCAAATAGTAATTATCAATGTTGCAGTATCTCAGTAAAACATTATCTTTTTTTTTTTCATAATATTCTATACACAAAATATTTAACGGAAGAAGTCTTATAAGGAACAATAAAGGTTTAAGTGTGACAGGAGACCAGGAGAGCCATAGATAAATACGGATTTGTTAGTGTTACCACTTTCTAGTTCGTCTTTAAAATTAAATTGTCGGAGGATTTCCAAGAATAGCATTATGACGAAACAATCGAGATGCAAAGAATCCACTATTGTCGAGTGGGTGACAAAATGTCACATATTTCCAGCATAAGGCTCCAGCACCTTTTTCAAGCGCAGGATCAATGCGATCTAGACCAGAAGCTTTATTTAGATTGAGATTGAAGACGATTTTTCCAACTTTTAATAAGGAGATAGGTAGTGACGACGAAATTTATGGAATCAATAATGCATGTTCTTTAGTCTGTTTATCGTGAAGAGATTAAAAAAAAAATTAAATCTAAAATAAACTAAAAATTAAAAACTCATTCAGTGTCAATGCGGCTCAGATGTGAAATCATTTCCCATTCACTATGAAAGCTGTTTTTATAGTATCTCTATTTAAATCCTGAAGCATGTCTTTTTTCTTCCTTAATTTGCCCTTTTTCCTCTTTTTTCTATATTCCCATTTCCCTTTGAATACTAGTATTAATTTTAGATAATTACGTACGAATATCGCAATTTCTATTTTTGCATATCTTTAGTTTTTTTTATTTTGTTTTCTATTGAAAACGTTTGGAAACAAAAATTGTATAAATATCGTCTTACCTAAGAAACAAAGCAATTTGATTGATTTATTCAATCATTTATTATTTATTTATTATTTTAAAAACATCTACGGTCCAGCTCTATGGGACTTTCGTCATGTGTTGAGTTTAAACATTCACAATACAAATTAAATTTTACAAAACGACCAAACCCAATACCTAAGAACTATTGATTACAATGTTTTTTTTTTATAACAGGTACCTCATGAGATGATACTCGGTATTTCTTAACAAGTTATATAAATAAAGGCTTTAAAGAATTTGGAACCACATTAAATAAATCATTACGAACTGAGATTGGCAGGGACAATAGAAAGGCTGCGAACAAAGGATTTATGAAGTAGAATATGGGTATTGTTTCACTACTGTACTAGTTACTATGTATTATACAATTATATTATATCCCTTCCATTTTCTCTCTGCTTGGTACCCATATCCGTTCAATATTCATATTGGAGAGAATTCTGGTTTTCATGGAAAACCAATTCTCACTTATTTTGAAGTGATGGTTAGATACTGAGCCGTTAGGTTGACGAGAGTGCCTCGATCATACTAAAAGAACTATGAAGGCACAGCATATGGCCAGTTTTAAGGAGTTGTTGACGACGAGGAGGAGTGGAGAAGGTGATGCAGGCATTTGCTACAAACGAATAACAGAGGAGTGAGGTGCAAGCTGATTTTGAAAACCTTAAATTCATTAACCAGTTATATAAAAAATATGTTTGTTAATTGATTATTATGAATTTCCATCATCACTTAATCCTAATTCGTATCTGATGGTGCTAGGGTACTGCGTTGATAAAATACATGCAGTGTATCTCAGTGTGTTACGGGAAGTTAAGGTGATCAGTCTCACGCTTCAGGAACCAGTAAAGAGACAGTGAAATATTGCAGTGTTTAATTGCCTTTAAATATGAAATATAATAACTAAATATTACACTTTGATCCTCCCAAGAAACTAACCCAGGACCGCAAGCGAGGCAGGCGAATAAGCGGACTTTTCTCCACTTGATTCACTTTTCCAGTATTTTTCTCTGAAAGTCTATGTTTCTGGTTCTATTGCACACACAGAACTGAATTTTTCATCCGTTTAGATACAGACAATACATAAAAATATTTATTAGTTTATGTTCCTTTCACGTTACAGCGGAGCAACCGATCGATGTGTTTTTATGCACATGAATAGCCAGAGAGCTAGAGCCGGAGAGCTAACAAACATCATAAGCTACTTTTCATGTAGAAAAAAATACTACTCCCTCGGAAAAATTCTTGGTTGAAAAATGCATCAATATCAAAACAGTTGTAAACGATGTACGTCACTTCAGACTTAAGTGGTACTTTTTTGACTGACAGATTCTTCATTATTACATTTCTATTGCTCCAAACTACAACAATAAATTATGAGGCACAAAGAGGCGATCAACTAAGGACCATAGAGCCGAATCAATCAACATGTAACAGTCAGCCGACTGTTTTCTGCTAGTATATATAAGAGATAAAATATACAAAAAGCAATATTTTTCTATTCTACAAATGTATAACTTTTAAAATTTATTGGTTTTCTCTTGTTAGACAGATGTTTTCATATGGAAATAAATAGCCTTCCAGCTTTATAACTAATTAAAATGTTGTGATAATTTGCATAAACAACTTTGCTTCTAATAACCGTTGTGCACATTTACATATCCCAACTAATATTATGAACGATAACGTGTGTTTTTGTTTGTTTGTGATTCCTTCCCGTCTCAACGGCGAGACCGATGGATATATTTTTTTACATGAGGATAACCAAAGAGGTGAGTAGTAAAATAGATTACTTATTTTTAATCCTGAATTAAAAAAAACGCAATGAAAAAATATAAAGTAAAGTAACATCTATCAATTTTATTTGAAAATAAGTAGGCGGTAAGGTGGGATATCAAAAATAATCCATTTTAAATTAATTAACAATATTTTAAGTTTGTCCAAATTTTTGTTGACAAGGACTAGATTCAACTCCTTTAATATTAAAATACTACAACAGAGATGAAGAACATTTTAGAGACGGTTATATAAAAGTCTAGGCATTTACAGGGCTTATGACCAACTCAAAATATTGTTTATAAATCAACCTGATAAAAATTTCAGGCGTTGCCTAGTATGTAGGTGATATAATTCAATCAGATGAATATCACTCGCATAAATAAAGGTTTCAGCTCTTCAACTTCAAAAACGTCAACAGATGAAAGAATTGAAGGAATAGGAATATAATAGAAAGGTTCTCAATAATATATCCATCTCATTCTAACGCAATTAAAACCATATTTTACTCTCGTTCCCTCTCATACGATACTAATGAATTTATGAAACGAATTAGTTACAGCATAAGGCCACTGAAACTTTAATTAGGCGGGTGAGATTCATTTGATTGAATTATTTCACATACTTTAACTTCACAAACATCAAGAGATCAACAAAAAAATTATGAAATATAGATGTTTAAATATAAGCAGAATAGTGAATGTTACACAGTGTGTAAAGTGGTCATTTAAACCAGCCGTTGACAGATCATAAGCCCTGTAGATGCCTAGACTTCTATATTACTTTCTCTAAAATGTTCCTCATCTCTGTTCTAATATGTTGAAATTATTTCATAATTGACTTTTTTCTTTTCTTTTTTTAAGCCAATGAACAGGCTTATGAAAGCTATAACAGATTGGCATTATTGAGTATTTATTATAAAGTACTTAATCTTAACAATTTTAAATTAACAAAGGTATAATTATGGTATAATAATAGTAATGACTAACGGATCTTCATATTTCTTTCATACTCATATTTGGAAGACCAAGCTACTTTTAATTCCAATAAAATCTCTTATTGGTAAACGAAATCTTGTATTTATAAAAGATACAACTAGTAAACAATCTATATCATTTCTTCCTAATAGCGCGTGAGTGAAGCCGCGGGTTAAATCCAGTATTTTGCATGAGTTGAATCCAGTCCTTATCTACAAAAATTTGGGCAAACTCAAAATATTGTTGATTTTTAATTTTTCTTAAAAAAATAAAACCTATTTAGAAAATTTATGAATGTAATACGGTATAATAATGTATAAAATATGTGTTTCAATTACATTTTTAAGGTTATAATTTTAATTTCTGGGGCTGGGCGGATGAAGAATCCAATTATGCGTGTGAAATAGAACCAGAACCTTGGACGAGTGTTTTCGACTCGATGGCTGCTCTTAGGAGATAATCCAGAATAAGGGAATCGAGTGGAGATAAATCCACTTTGTTTGTAATGGTTAATGCGTTCGCCTACGATTCTTGAGGTCCTGGGTTCGATTTCTGGCAGGGTGGATGTGAAATATTGATTTAAAGGTTGTATGAACAGCAATATTGCTTTTTTCCTAGACTGGCACCTGAAGCGTAAGACTGATCACCTCACCTCCATGTAACCGATGGTCGAAATACGCTACATTTGGTTTACAATGCAGCGGTTTATGATAACTTTTAAAATAACATAATATATACATAGAATAATAGGTGGCCTTAGTGGTGTAATGGCTAAGGCACCTGACTTACGCACAAAATGTTTCGGGTTCGGTTCCCGGTGAGAACATAAAAAATAGAGTATTTTTTTAAGCAGGGGTGTACTATGCTGTACTTTGCTTCCATAATTGGGCATCTAGTAGCTCAATTACAAATAACTATCGACGTCCTAATAAGCGACGTGATAACCATTTCTCAGCATAGTTGTTTATCGTATTCGCAATCGCAATGGAACATCCGTGAACACCGAATATACAGTGTCAAAATATTTACGTTTTGCGACGTATAATCCTGCTGCGCAATTACATATTTGAATTTCACTGGTGTAAATACGGAAAATATTCCAAAACTGCTATTGTTATTTATTTATTTATTATTTATCATGCTATTCATTGCATTTAGCTGGCTGTTGGCAAGCCAAATGTCAAGAAAAGCAGTCGCCATAGTTATTGTAATTTAATTTTTACATCTATTTTGCAAATGCAATATATTGTAATTTTTTTTATAGTAAACGCCGATTTTTTACCAATGAAGTGCATTTATTTACGAGGAAAACAAAAAACAAACCGACACGAGCGTTGACTTAAAAATTACACACGCGTTGGCTTATGACTGCGATTACTTGAGCGTGTTCATTATTGTTCATTGTGATGGCTCAAATGCTTAGCATGTTTTTAAGGTTAAGCACGTCGATAGTTATTTGCGATTGAGCCACTGGCCTGTTGTGGTCTAAAAAAAATGTAACAAATATATTATTTACGCATTTTAAAAGAGCGAATCTGCAAATGTTTGTTTTTATATTTTGAAGGGTGTGTTAGTGTATGTGTGTATTATTTTGCATTTTTTAAACGATTCGGATTCATTCATTTATTTTTACCTAATGTAAGCAAACCAAATCATTCGTATAGTTTTATTTTATGTACGTCAGTCCTATTTACATAAAAAATAGTCGATTTTATAGATTTTTCTGGGAAAGCTTAACAAAAGCTGGAATGCCTACATTTAATCGTATTTATTTTCCTTGAGAGTAATAAATCTATGTTTACTTTCATAATGACTATTCTGGATCGATGGCCTTGCGATTTTGGTGAAATCGAACTAAATATGCGATGCGAATTATATGTAGGCACATAAATCAATGAATTCTTTTAAATTAACTAACCATCGTATCTGCCAGTAGGGATAGGCAAGGATAGAACGCCATACCACGCTATATTTACATACATACTTTGCAATTTACGAATCTCCACATGCATGTCCGCTGTTGTTTCTTAATTTAGACATGCTCACTCTCAACAGTTAGATACAGTAGGAGTAGACGGCATTGGGCTTAAGAAAGATACTGCGGGCCTAATCGGTTTTGTGGAGCGTCGTCTTTGTCATTCATGCATTCATACAGATACTGGACTCGTGCGACAGAGACGATGCTCTACAGAGTAGACAGTCTTCCCTGAGCCTGATGTACTTTATTTACTGCCGGGTACTGTAACCCAATCGTTCCATACCTTTCTAGTTTTGGTCATACATTAAATTCGCACCAAATATTTTGATGCGTTATATCGTCGTCGTAGCATTTTTTCTTAGTCATGAGCTTTATTTTTATAAATCACCAACTGAACCTGGCAATGCTTTGCTATTACTTGATTTAAGTATAATCTCGTATACTCGTATATATCGAACGAGGTTGTCAATTTTTTTAAAGTTCGAGATTAGCAATTAGAAAAAATTTACAAATCTGCTTTCCTTCCATACTTTTACTTTTATTTGCTTTTTATACATCTTGATATTTTTATGTTTTTTCATTTTTTATTTTTGCATTATTTGATTTAGTTTTTACTATTATATGGCATATTATTTATGACTCTTATTTCTTACTATAGTATTGAGTGAGTTTCTAGAAAACATATCATTTCTATTATGTTTTTATTTGTTTATTTTTTTTCAGTTGATTTTAATGATACCTTTATTTTGAATATTTGGCTATGTTTGAATCTAAATTTGTATAATTTATATTTTAAAAATTATTTCTGAATATCTTTTTTGCATTGTATTCTTTGGAATTTTATTATTTTTTACTTATAACTTTTTTTTCTAGATTGTTATTCTATTGCATCACATGTCATTATAATTTAATCTAATTAATTTTACAATTAATTTTTATTGTTAATTTTAACCTAAAAAGCCTTAATAAGTTCATTAATATTTAAACTCATGTAATTTTGAAAAAAAATAAATATAGATTAAATTAACACAACCAAAAGTTTGATACAAATTATTGTATTTAGTTCAAATTTGAAACGTACATATACTTGATTATTTGTGTGTTTCGAATAACATAAATAGTGAGGATATGCGGTGACAGGGAATTTCGATAAATAGGTATTTGAATATTGTTTTTCTGTCACTGTCTTGCAGATGCCTCTTCGATACTGTGTGCAGAAGACGACTGCATGTCGGACCTTTTGTTAGAATAGACAAAATTGACAATTCGTTTTTCCACATTCCGCGCCTCAATATTTTTTTTGTATCGGTACGTTTTGCGTTTTTCTAAAATAGTTTTATGTGTATACCGTGCGCCGGAAGACATTAAATAACATTTAATTTTAAACTAAAATGCCTGATCGTGTCGTGTAAGTGTGTAAAAACCGTTCGGATAAACGTTAAAAGATGGTGTAACTTTTCATTTGAAAGTAGGTACCTAGGTAGGTACTTGTTTATAATTGAATTCTGTATTTTCAGCAGCTTGAAATAATCCATTTTCAAATAAAGAATTCTTTTTAGAAATGTCAAACTCTGCTTTTTTTACCAATAGGGGTGCACTTAATGTAGGAACGCGATTTTCAAATTAAATGTCAGTCAATATTATTTTAGCAGTATGAATAATCCAGTAAAAAGAAATAAATGTGTAGAAATCATACGGATTTTAAGGAAAGAATCTGATTGGGATCCACAATAAACAACTGTTGTTTGTAAACATTTAAATATAATATTTTTTTTTACATTAAAAAGTGAAATACTTCAGATTTTTTTGAATATGCATTCTCGGCAAATGCAGCCCTGGTAAACGATGAAAAAAACATTTACGCTTCTAACTTTTTTCAATGATTAATTAAAGACTTGAAGAGTTATTAATATGCTCATGGCCAAGATTTACATTTCGTTGAAAACCGGACGTAAATCAATCCAATAAGTTAAGTCTATCTAGGACACATACGAAATTCCTAATAAAGATTATTGCCACTTTGCAATAAACCCATAAACGTGCAAATATTCGTCGTCGTCGTTCCCTTTCTAGACCTAGTGGTTAATAAGGCACTGCAATGTTACAACAATCGCAGCGTATCTTGATCATTTTTGTTACATTAAGGTAATTTATCAGTCTTGCGCTTCAAGTGCCAGCCTGTATAAATATTATAGTGTCAAAACACCTTTTCAAAAAAAATACTGCATGCCAACAATGTCGGGAATCGAACCCGAGACTTTTTGCACGACCACTACACCACAAGGTGGACTAACAATAGACAGACAATTGACATGGACATAAAATATCAACAATTTAATTAGCAAAGTTGCAACTTTATCGAGTCTATTTTTTTAAAATCAAAAACTTTGTTCCAATAAAGGAAAAAAAAATTAATGTATGAAGCATATGTAAAAACTAAAATATGTTATATGCAACTACTATGGGGAACAGGATTACAAAATGACATAAACAGACTACAAAGACAGCAAAATAAAATATTAAAGTTAGTATATGACCTTCCCTATCTAACAGCAACTAAAGAACTTTTTGAACAAACTAAACAATTTAACGTAACTAAACTCTTTAAACTAGAATCTTTAAAATTTATTCATAAATTAGCCACTGATGTAATTGTAGACGAAGAATTAAAACTTGAAAAAAATTGTAGTAAACATGAACACAATACGAGAATATCAGAAAAATATCATAAACAATCTTTTAAAACGAGAAAAGGACAATCGAGACTTATAAACCATGGACTGAAATTATACAATAAACTACCAGACAAAACTAAACATAAGACTCAGACAACCTTTACAAAAGATGTTAAAAATATTATTATTAACAGTAGAATGTGAATTTTAAAAGTGAAAACATTTTGTTAAATGTATGTAACCCGTAAGGGTTTATCAATAAAATTTAAATAAAAAAAAATAAAAAAACATTATTTGATTAAAAATACAAAAAAATCATATATCTATAGAATATTGTCATATACACGGAGGGAGAAATATTTCGTTTCTTGTAGATTTATCTTTTTAAGATAATGTCTGTTTGATATAATATAAAAATAAAATAATAACGGTAGCTCGGTGTCATATTGATGTGCCAAATAGAAACGAAAAAAATGTGTGTTTTCACTTTTATTATTGTGGCGCACCCTTATCGGACAGTTTTCAACCCTATTAAATTTTTTCGTAATATTTTGCGTATACGACGAAAAATGTAACGTATTTTGGAATTTAAAAAAAAAAAATGATAATAAATCTAAAAATTATAAATATTAGGTAGTATAAAGAACACAGTTTTTCTAATACAGCTGCAGACGAGTGTTTACGACTCGTTGACTATTCTTAAGTAAAAATTGAAGATGTGAGTAGATGAAAGCATTATGTCACAAATTTTAAAAAATCAACTTTTTTTTCATAAATGAAGATCTCATGCCATTTACAGCCCTTTCACATAAAGTAAAATACGACATCAAAAAGTAGAAAACCAGTATTAAGGTCAAATGAAGGTTTTATTTTATCAATGATTGTACTAGTGTTCAAAACATTAACCCCAAATATAATTCGCGCATTTTAGGCGCATACAATTACATGTACCGAGCACACAGACCATTTGCTCTTTTTGAAGAGTCTTTTTGCAAGACAAATTTACCGTTGACGATGCCTGTGGGGAAGATGATTGGTCTGTTGAACAGCCTACCGAGAGAGGCTGATCTTTTAGATGCTGGGGAAACCAGTTTTGGACACTTCCTCTCTTGCTATGTATCATCAGGTGTATAAGTGATTTATTCATCTTTATTTACTATTTTTTTAATGGAATACACGTTGTACTTTAATAATCTACTGTGCACTTATTTTAAAACATGTTTTAAGTAAGTACCTAATCATATACGTACATTGTTATTGGCAGTTGTGCTGTATAGTACATTATAAAATAAAATGGAATAAATATAAAATATCTCTATGTGCTTTTTGCTTCTATCACATTGGTCCTTTATCCACAAGCGTCTTAAATTGGGAAAATGGAAATCGAGTAGAGATTAGTCTTCCTCGTAGTTTCCTTACGCGGTGTTCTTGGAGGGACTATATTAATTTATTTCATTTTATTGAATACTTTTTCAAATATATTTGAAAATAATCCAGTACTTAAAAACTGAATTATTTTCTTTTGTGTTGTCGTTGAGAAATAATCCAAGATAAATCTTCTTGTTCTTTATCTCAATTTTTGCAATTTTTCTTAAATAATCCTGAAAACACATTTTTTGGAAAATTCTTTGTAAAATTTAATATCATTGTTTGATATTTTTTTACTTGAATTTACTGTGGTGTACCTATACATCTTTCATGTGAATACTTTAAAAAATATTATGTACCAACGTGGTACCAACCATATACGCCTGACGTGAAACCTTGGGTGTAAATAAACCAAATAAATAAATGAGTATTCTTATGCACTGCAGTTTTGTTTTCTAAAGTAGCACCTAAGGTGTAAAATGATCACCTACCCTTCATAAAAGGGATGATCGAGATACGCCTTATTCGGTATAACAATGCACCGTCGTGTACGGATAAGAGGTATGATGATGAAAACATATTCATACTAAATAATATAATGTATTGCGTATTATTTTAGTTCACATAATTATTTTAAATTCAAATTTTTTATTTTATTGAAATAAACGGTACTTATGTTGTTCCTTTTACATATTAGTTGCATAAACAATAATATACATACATGTAAGTAAAAAAATACTAATTAAAACAATTAAATACTAAACAACTATTTACAAATTTAGAAGAAAAAAAAAAGGTACAAAGTTTAAAAATTATATTACCAGTTATAAAAATATTGATAAAAACAAAAATGTTTGATCATCGAAATTACATATTAATAACGAAATGTAAACAATTTTGAATAAATCTAAGTGATAAAAAAAATTATTGTATGTATGAGTAATTAAAACTACTACTTAGGTAACTTGTACATAAAAATTATTTAAAAAAATATATACATTAAAATACACGCTGATATAAAAAAATGATGAAAAGAAATATTATGTACTAAATAAAATTAAGAAAAGCGAAGAAAAAAAAAGAGAAAAAAACATTAATCAAGAAATTTCAACAATTTTGAAGAATACTAAATGATAACAAAAATATTAAATGGAACTATAAGATACTAGCTTCTCCTACCCATTAAATACAGGAGAACGGCCGTTCTGTATGTACTAAATTTAACATGCAATGATTCACCAACGTCTTGGTACTTATTGCCTAGAGCGTGAAGTCTATTGAAGACTGCATTTTTACCATATGAAGTCAAAGTATTGTTGCCACAATATTGGTAGGTTTGCCGGGTTGTCCTTTTTGGTACATTAAAATTTATCAAAAATTGCAGGAGTATTTTGATAGAATTAATTATTTTATTTAAATAAAGACAGTCCGTTATAATTCTTGTATCGCTTAATCTTAATAAATTAAAAATATACAATAACAAATTGCAATCTGAAAATTCGATACTAACACCTTATTTAAAATTAATAAATCTCAAAAACTTATTTTGGACTTTTTCAATGCAATATTGGTGCCTGAAATAATGAGGAGCCAAGATTTTAGAGTTGTACTCTAAAATGCTTCTAACGAGTGAAGTATACATTATTCTAAGTGTACTAATATCTTTAAAATCTTTAGTGGTTCTGATTATGAAACCTAACATTTCAGCGATATATTACTAATGCTATTAATATGACTGATAAAAGATAATTTGGTATCGAAAATACCACCTAAATCACGCATTTCGGAAACGGAGAC
This sequence comes from Micrasema longulum, assembly GCF_059751315.1. Lineage (NCBI taxonomy): Eukaryota > Metazoa > Arthropoda > Insecta > Trichoptera > Brachycentridae > Micrasema > Micrasema longulum. The sequence continues at coordinate 48,828 of NW_028277642.1, read as the reverse complement.
AAGTTCAGAATTGCCAATAGAGTAATTAAACATTATTTACTTATTTATGCTTTATTGAGTTAGTTCATAACATCTTAAGAACTAATATAAACTTTTAGTAACAATACATTTTTTTAATTGTAATTTCTCAATAACTCATTTTTTCAAATTAATTTGAATTATTTCGACCTTTTCTGTCTCCTTTATTCCTTCAGGTAACTCATTGTACAGCTTCAATCCCTTGTACAATGAGTTTTGAGATTCTGTTTTTCTCCTCATTGGTAATCTTATCTTATTTTATTGGACACTGAGTCCTGTGAAATCTCATGATTTGGCACATCTTTACATTGAGTAGAGTTTATTGAGCACCACGAAAATAATTTATTTAAGCTATGTTGGATAGTATGCATTTATGCATTTTTTGCACCACAACAGGCCAGGAGCCCCAATTACAGTGGTGAATTACATCACAGAACACCCAGGCTTGAGAAAAATCACATTTACATTTTTGTGTTCTCTCCGGGAATCGAACCCGGAACCTTCCGTGTGTGAGTCAAGCATTTTGACCACTACACCACGGAGGCCGCCGAAGTAATACAATCCATCAACAGTATGAATAACTCTGAAAATGTTTATGTCATCGGCAAACAATAAAATTTCCGACACCATTAAATATGTCAACAATATCATTGATAAATATGTTCAAGTGTATTGGACCCAAATGGGATCTTATTTATTGGATTGGATTGGATTATCTATTTGTAAGATTTTAAATAATTTGTTTGAAATGTTTCGTATTCAGTCTCTGTAAGTACAACTCGTTATTCTATACGCTTAGATATTCCACACTCTCAGACTAATTAGGTATTAAATGAAAAACAGCACTCTTCGAAGAAAACAGTCTACTTACAATGACATTCAGTGACATCGACATATCAACACTATCAACACGCTTCCAAAATATAAACAACTGATGGAATTTATTGTTAAAAATCAACTTATTGAATGTCTAGACAAAATAAATATATTATTATTGAAAAGCAATCTGGATTCAGAAACAATCATTCGAGTGAAACAGCTCTTAAATACAGTAATTGATGACTGGAAAGAAGAAATCGACAAAAATAAATATGTATTAGCAGTTTTTTTAGACTTTAAAAGAGCATTTGAGACTAGTGATGAAACAAGAATATTAGAAAAATTAAAATTAATTGGAATAAGAGGAAATGCCTAAAATTCATTTTAAAGCTACTTAAATAACAGATATCAAATAACGAAAGTTGAAAATATTATTTCAAATCCGATAGAAAATAATTTAGGACTACCCCAAGGCTCAGTGCTAGGGCACATATTGTTAATCGTATACATAAATGACATCGGTAAATCTCTAAAATATTGTAAAATCCAACTTTTTGAAGATGATGAACTAGTTTACATATCAGGAGATAATTATGATACAGTGATAAATAAAATTAATTACAATTTAGGTAAAATATCAAAATGGTTAAAAGTAAATATATTGAAATTAAATTTATCAAAAACAAAATAAATGAATATTGGGAAAAAAAAATTAAAAGTTACAAAATCAATATTGATAATTTGAATATAAATTATGTGGACGAAATAAAGTATCTCGGGGTCTACTTGGATAGATATTAAAAATTTTAAAAACATACTCTATATGTAAAATTTTTTTTTTCATTTATGGGAAGATTACGAAATGCAATCGATTTAAAAAGTAGTATTCTTATATATAAAACAATAATATATCTACACATAAATTACTGTTCTTCTGTTAATGAGGATAATACTAAAAAAAAATACATATTCAAATGTAGAAAGAATGCACAAAGAAATTGGCTTGCTCACAGTAAAGCAACAAATTAAATATAATGTGGCAATTTTCATGCATAAAATAATTAAGGGGATGAATAAAATAAAAACAATAATAAAATTTAACCAAAAATGTCATACATATGAAACAAAGGGTAAAAAAAAAGATAAGATTACCAATAAGGAAAAAAAACAGAATCTCAAAACTCATTGTATAAGAGATTGAAGCTGGACGATGAGTAGCCTGAAGAAATAAAGGAAATAGAAAAAAATTGAAATGTTTAAAATTAATTTTTTAAAATATGTTATTGAGAAATTTTGAAAAAAAAATGTAATATTATTAAAAGTTTATATTAGTTCTTAAGATGTTATGAAGTAACTTAATAAAAAGCATAAATAAATCAATATTAAACAGTAAATCCATTAAAGTCATCCAAAATATATCAGGATATATTTGATAGAATGTTTTTAATGGGTTGATGTATTTTTTTTTCAATGTCACAAAATCACAAATTACCCTCGCGGAGATGGGTTCAAAACCTTTGAAATATATATGGATGTCATGAGTCATGATAAACAAATAAACATATATTCAACAATGTTTTGAGTGTGTCCAAATATTTGCAGACAGGCTTGATATCCTCCGTAGGGAGTTATTTAGATCTAAATTTGTCGCAACAGAGAGGGAAAACATTTTAGAGAAGGAATATGGAAGTCTAGGCATTTACAAGTCTTATGACTTGTCGTTGGCTGGTTTAAGTGGTCAGTTTTTACACACTGTGTAACATTCAGAATTCTGTTATGTTTGAAACCTATGTCTATGATAACCTTAAAGCATTATGCAGCCAAGCTTTGTAAGTATACTTAACAATGTTTTATTTTAAGAGGAAACGCGGTCTGACTTTTCTTCACACAAACGTATTCCCGTATTTTCTCCTTGGATTATTTATTTATTCATTTTATGGAAACAAACAGCCGACAATGATTAATAACATAAAAAAGATACGGTTTAAGGATAGACCAAGATTCTAAATAAAATCATACATATGAAATGGTGGTACAACAACAGGGTGTGTTTATGTGTATTTGTATGAGAGTAAGTGCAGAGATCTGTTTGTGTGTAAGTGTTCAGGTGTGTGTAAGTGAGACCATCATCAAATAGCAAGTGGGATTGTATCGCAGCCAGAAATAATGCGTCTTAATTTATTTTTAAATAAATTAATGGGTGTGTTAAAAATATCAATAGATAAAAAAAAGCATTATCGTTAGAGCAAGAACGATAGAGGAAAGAGTGTTATGCACAGTTAGTGCTACAGACTGACAGATGGAATAAATACTTATTTCTTGTCAAGCGAAAGGAGACATTAACATTGATTTTGGATAGTAGGTTAAAAGAGTCTACTTTATTATTTAATAATTTATATAAAAAGCAGAATTCAGATAAAGTGCGTCTATTTTCAGTATTACCATATTCTCATGTTCCCTATATTCCTTAAATTCCCCATATCCTCACAACTTATGTAATCCGAAACACAAAAATAATAATGTAAGTATATGTATATATTTAATTTTAACTAAATACAATAATTGATATCACAATTTCGATTTTGTTCATTTAATCTATAATCATCATCATCATCATCATTCCCTTTCCGCACCTAATGGTGCATAGGGCATTGTATTAGTAAACCAATCGCAGCGTATCTCGATAATTTTTTTGTTACATTAAGGTAAGATGATCATTCTCAGTCTTCAGGTACCAGTCCAGGAAGTATGAAATATTCTAGTCTGAAAACACCCTTTCAAATCAATATTTCAAATCAACCATGTCGGGAATCGAACCCGAGACCTCTTGCGTGGTAGGCAAATGCACTGACCATTAAACCACGAGGTCGATACTTTAATCTATATACGAGTAAATGCTCAAATCAGTTAAGGCTGTAGTCTGGAAAAAGAAAGCATAATTAGGAAATCATACGATTTTGCCATTTTAAAACGATTGTTTTTTTTTTAATCGCGCTATAATAAAAAAATGAAATGAAATAAATTACATTAAAAAATGTTTTTTGAAGGTATTTTTGTTGAAACATATACTTAAAAGCTTTATGTAACTAAAATATAATTACTTTTAGACCGGCAGATTACGCCATTTCAAATTTAGACTAAACGTAGGTATCTGGGATCTCAATAAAGACTAAGTATTGAAAAAAAATTGTTTTAATAATATAAATATAATGAATTGAACATGAAGGTGGCCGAAGCGAAACCTTATTTTTTTGTTTTTGAAAAGAAATACAACCATTTTAAATCATATACATTTTTGTGACATTTTCCTTTATTTCAACGTAAAATTATGCCTTCGGTAATACTAAAAAAAATATATATTTACATATTTTAGTTGAATCCTTTTTTAAAGCATTTTTTTTAAGAAGATAATTCTGGTTGTAATATTTAATTTATAACAACATCTTATTTACGGTTTTTTTACCGTTTTCGATAAGGGCAGGTATGAACCAGTAATCGAATATGTTTTAAACATAAATAATGGAATATTGAATTATTCACAGAGTACATTTGATTTTTATTTTATAAAATACCATGGAAAATATTTTTTTTAATTTTTCATTGTAATAAGGACTCTATATCGGACTTTTTTATATACGCTTTCTACTACCGAAAAGAAAACTTAAAAGCCAATTTAAAAACAACGATTTTACGTTTATCCATCGCTGTGTTCTTAGATTGTCATAGTTTTGACGTGTGCAATAATTAATGAATGCAATAAGAAAATTGAGGTAAGTATGGTTAAACTCGACGCGATTTTACCATACATTTGATCGTAATTACTTTCATCTCTACGAAGCCGGGAACGGTAATGTTTATAGTATCGTGGTAACTGGTTAAAGTTTGACTGGTAAATAGTCTGAAACGCCAATAGCACTAATTGAAATGCAATCAGTTTCTCTCACACAATTAGCAAAAGAGTAAATTGAACATATTTGCGCAATAAAATGAACGTTCAAAATAGTTGAAAATTATTTATTATTTAACTGTTATTTTAAAGACAAATATTTCAACAATAATAAAGAAACTCGCGGGGAAAAATATTGATTTAAAATAAAACTCCCATGAGAATATTTGTTTGGGTGTTAATTAAAATTAAGCTGGATACAACATAAAATAGAAAAAAAATGAAGCAATAATTATTTGTTCGAATGAGTTTGTTTTTATTGTGTTCGAAAAAATTAAAATTCAAATTAATTTAACATGATTAAACTAACGGATATGAGAAGAATAAACATTGAAAAATTGTTTTTAGGCGTTGCCTAGTAGGGGAGTTGGTTCAGCCGGATGAATCTCACCCACATGATAAAGGTTTCAGCTCTTTTACTTCACAAAAGTCAACAGATGGAGACTTGAGGTGTTGATGTTGAAACATTGGCAGAAAGTTGAATGTTACAATGTGTAAAGTGGCCACTTAAACCAGCCAATGTAATTCTCAAAAATGTTTAAAAATGTTACAAAAATTTAAAACAATTTTTTTTTAAATGATATCCGATATACATGTTCTTCTCGACTAGCAGTTACCGAGCGCATCCCGTCAGTCCAATTTTTGTACCCATCCGGCGTTATATCCAAAATGGTGAATGCGATATTAGCTTCCAACCAACGCTACAAAATAAGATGTTATCTTTTCAAAGACCACATATTAGACGTAGACTTATAGGAAATAATCCAACGGCGACAAATCACATGACAATGGATACCAATTAACATAACCATTTCCGGAAATAATGTTGTCGCTAAACTAGTCACGCAGTGAATGAATGGTTTCCCGAAAATACTTTTTATGTCAGCCGAACTGAACGCTTCATTTTAAAGTACATTTCCACAAATTGTAAACGTTATTCCAGTCAAATGTGTTTTATTATTAACTTAGGTTTCGTTGCAGAGTTCAAATAGTGAAAAAGACTGTCATCATAAGTTTGAAAAGACAGAATTTCCAATTAAATATTCTATTATGACAAAAAAAAACAATCAAATTTATGTACCGTACCAATTCTTGAGAAGCACTAGGATAACCTGTTCCGAATAGGACTGTATAGTACAGTGTTTAATTTTATAAAGTAAAAACTCCTTGGGGTGCAACACGTAAACACTTTTTGCTGTGCAGTGAATAAGTTTATCACGCATAGTGGTAAAACTTTCATTCGGGTAAATTCTGTGGAGCCGAGATTAGCTTTTTTTTTGAAGTGCTCTTTCATAATTCTCAGCCAGAGGGGGCAATGAGTCTACTTTAACTTACTCTGAAATTAAATTATTTCAAAGAGAATTTATTAAAAACTTGTCTCTTTCCCAGGAAAAAATATAGAATTAAAAATCCCCGTTCGTTCAGTTTGATTATTTATTTAACTTTTTATATACATATGCAATTAATAAACATATAATGGCGTATTGCATAAAAGCAATTTCTTCCTACCTACCCAAATCGTTCAGTTTGAGAAAATTACATTTACATGGACATATTCTAGGTACCGTATTTATCGGACATAAGATGCACTTTTTACTTTGAAAATTCAACTAAAAATTGGGGTGCGTCTTATGGTCCGACGTGTCTTATCGTCCCCAAAATATGATAATTATACAGTCTTATAATTTTCTACAAAATTTGAATAAAAAAATAACTAAAATCAAACTATACTAAGATAGGAGAGGGGATGGGAAGGAAAGAACAAGGGAAAAGGAACAACTCAAATATTTAGATAGTGACATTTTTATTTTGATTTAAATCAAATAAATACAACGAATTTTTATCAATTTAATTTAATTTAATTTAAATAAAAAAAATAAAACGAAGAACATCGACCGATCTTACGACTTTATATAAAATAATAAAACCAAGGTTAATAGCCCTGATGTACTGAAGTTGATTTCATTCTATGGACCACCTAGGTTAAGCAGAACATCTACAATATTTTTTTGTAAAAATTACCGAACCGTGGCTCAATATACGAGTACTTCACCTATTTTTAGATTACAGAATACCGGGAATGAATATGCATCATATTTTGATATATTTAGTTTATCTCTGCCTAACTTAAAAATTAAAGTGACCAACATATTTTTATCAAAAAGAGCAAATCAACTTCAGGAGATTGGGTTGGAATAGTTAAAATTTGATTGATCAATGTATTTTGTCATTGTATAATTTATTTAAAATATGTATGTGTTTCAAATATGCACTTTTTACACCACAAGAAGGGGCGTCTCTGACATTAGTGGGTAAATTATTCCACAATCGAGCAGCTACTACTGTGAAAAGAGTTAAGCAGCGCGAGGTCCGGGAAAGCCGAGATGAACCGCGTTTTCATACCAGTCGCGGTCGTGCGAACTAGGGCACGTATTATTTATTTTATTTGTGTTTAAAATAAAAATCGTGAGTTGTTAGGAACTGTGTTTTTTATTTATATAATCTATTTTTTACCTTCTCATATTGGTATATAGGCAGGTTATATATTGTATTATTTTTATAAAAGGCAGTAAACAGTAAATGTGTAGGATTGCATAATATAGTCCATCAATGAGGTTCCATATTTATTTTATTGATTTATTTATGCTTTATTAAGTAAGTTCATAACATCTTAAGAACTAATATAAATTTTTATTAACATTACTATTTTTTTCAAAATTTCTCATATCATATTTTTTCAAATTAATTTTCAATTATTTAATTCCTTCTTTTTCTTTTGTTCCTTGAGGTAACTCATTTTACAGCTTTAATCCCTTTTACAATGAGTTTTGAGATTCTGTTTTTCTCCTTATTAGTAATATTATCTTTTTTTTATCCCTCGTTTCATATACAGGATGTTATTCAAACACTGTCACATTCGAAACCATGATGATCAGTTTGACCAAGAAGACATATTGGCACATAAAAATAAATTTTTAGAACGAATAAAATTTCCAAAAAGAAAATATTAAAAAAAACAATTGGTTGCTTACTTCTGTAAGGGAGAAAAGAGAAGAACGGAGGGGGGAGTCTGACACACCGTCAACCACGTGGCCACTCGCTTCTCCCCTGCAGAAGTAAGCAACCATTTGTTTTTTTATCTTTAATTCTGTGTTCTAAATATTGTTTTAAATATGCTAATATTTCTTTTTGCCCATACTGATCATCGTGGTTTCGGATGTAACAGGGTTTAAAAACACCCTGTATATGACATTTTTGGTTAATTTTATTATTTTTTTAATTTGTTTATCCCTTCAATTATAGTATGGATAAAAATTGCTACATTATATTTTATTTGCTGCTTTGCGATGAGCAAGTCAATTTCTTTGTGCATTATTTCTACATTAGAATACATATTTGTTTTGAGTATAATCCTTATTGCCTTATTTTAAATAATTAGTTTTTTTTAAATTTTCTCTTCATTACATAAAAAAAATGGAAGAACAGTAACTTATGTAGGGACATATGATTATTTTATAGATAAAAACACCTTTCTCTATATCTATTGCATTTCGTAATCTTCACATAAATGATTTTTTTTGTTACATATTGAGAATGTGCTTTGAAATTCAAATATCTATCTAAGTAAACTCCGATGTACTTTATTTCGTCCACAGAACTTATATTTGAATTATCAATATTAATATTGTATCCTTAGGGTATATTTTTTCTCCCAATATTTAGATATTTTCTTTTTGCGATATTGAGTTTTAATTTATTTACTTTTAACCATTTCGATATATTTTCTGAATAGAAATAATTTATATTTTTAAATGTATCATAATTATCTCCTGATATGTAAACTAGTGCATCATCTACTAAAAGTTGGATTTGACAATATTTTAGAGATTCACCGATGTCATTTATATATATATCGGCGGCCTCCGTGGTGTAGTGGTCAAGACGCTTGACTCACGCACGGAAGGTTCCGGGTTCGATTCCCGGTGAGAACACAAAAATTAAAATGTGATTTTTCTCAAGCCTGGGTGCTCTGTGATGTAATTCACCACTGTAATTAGGCCTCCTGGCCTGTTGTGGTGCAAAAAAAAAAAAAAAAAATGTAAAAAAAAAAAAAAATATATATATGATAAACAATATAGGCCCTAGCACTGAATTTATGCAACATTACTTTCATAAAAGGGCATGAAGTAAAAGGCCAACAAATAAGATAAATCAGTATAAATGGTATTTTTCATTTATTATAATATGCAAACACAAATAAAATAAAAGCACAAAATCCATCATTTAAAAAAACTTAAATTTTAAAAAATAAGAAATTTAATAAAAGTTATGCAGTTTCTTCGTTTGCGGCTTTTGCTTTTTTCACTTCCTCAAGTAGAAACACACCATAACGCGGAACCTCCATAGGAGTTTTTGAGCCAGGGAGTCCACATAAGATCAGATCTTCTTCTACCTTTTCTTGGTTCAAGTTAAGAGCGGAACATAAAATTGATAAATATTCCTGAAATTCTTCGAAATTCAACAACCACTTCCTGTAACAAAAAATAAATAAACTACTTTATTATTTATACTTTATTTTTCTGGATTGTTATTCTATTGCAAGTATTTTTTTCTTGATAATAATTATGACGGCTTTAAGCGGATACAGCCTAAAAAGCCTGAATAAGTTCACAAACCTGTCAACGAGTATAATTTTAAATTAATAAATAAATAAATATTAATAATATTTTGAGTATGTACGAGTTTGTTTAAATGTTGAAAATATGCTTGGTGCCACCCTCTTAGGAGTTAACAAGATATTATATACCACAATGATGTGGATAAATCTCAAAATAGTGGAATCCAGCATTTACCCACAAATATTTCATCCCAATCAGTTTAAAAGAAAAGCTTTCGAATCGTTCATACTGCCCGTGATGACGTATGGGCTTGAGACGATGACACTTATAAAAAAAAGTGCAGAAATGCTAAAATGCACGCAACGGTCCATGGAAAGCTCACAAATCAATAAATTAGGTGCAGAGTCAGAGTGGTGGATATCATGGATCTGCAGTGATGTAAAAACGGCAATGGGCAGGGCATGTCGCAAGCCAGGGGACTCCTTAAGTTATGAAGTAGAGACCTTGGGAGAATAACAGAGGCATCGGATGACCTCAAAAAAGATAGCTCGACGATATAGCCGCTGAGTGGGAAGAAACGGTTACAAAATTCAAATGACAGAGAAAGGTAGAAGGGTATGGATGAGGCCTATATCCAGCAGTAGAAACGAAAGCTGAAGAAAAATAAGATATAATATAATATATGTATGACCAATCGACTGTAATTGGTCCATATATACATAAATATACGAATATAAGATATTCAGTGATAAGTATTAATTATGTACGAGTACATACGCATAACACTTTAGGATAAAGATTGCTGTCTTATACAGAAAATTATGTTTTCAGATTTTTCCCAGCCAAAATCATTTAATAAAAAAAATGTACATACACGTAAAAGGGCTGGATGTAGAGTTTGTTCTAATACCTTACATGAAGGAAGGATGTAAACATGTTTTCGAAAACTAGTTCGCCTAAAGGAATCGGAATGCCTTTATTTTTTAAGCTTTTGAGTATAAAAACAAACAAAAATCATAATAGTACTAAAATATAAATCAAACGCTATTTTTTCGAGTATAGAAAATAGAAATTCAACAGTAACATAATATGAAGTTGCCCGTCAATACAGAGCATTTAACTTTATCTATTATTTATTGTTTTAAATATTAAAATAACACACACCTTTTTATATGACTTATTATAATAATAACATCACGTATATATAGTTTATAAATAATTTAATTCATATATGCTTCAAAGCTTATTTTAAATTTTGATATTCTTTTTTCTTCATAGTATATGTTTTCCCCGTGTTATAATCACTGCCATTTTACGCATCTAGCGGTGTACCACAGGGAAGTCACTTAGGACAAGCATTGTTTTTAATTTAAATTAATGACATGGTTTTGATTATTGAGGACATAGAAGTTGTCCGGTTTGAAGACGACATAAAAATTTAAAAAAATATCGAATGTAAATGACTATCAAACACTTTAATTTAACATAAATAAACTGAATGGTTGGTGCCTAAGAAATAATTTATTTTTGAATATTAGAAAGTGCAAATCAATTACTTTCTGTCAAAAAAAAACGCCTATTATGTAATGTAATGTAATGAATTTATTACCTTCAACAACTAGTTATAACTCATATTATAATCTATTTAATCAAAAATAATTTCAGTTTCTATATTACAGTTTATTATATTTAGACGCATTATGATTCCTAATTATTATTTTTTTCGTATTTTCCATTCTTCATTTGATTGAATTCTTTAAGTAGCTCTGTATGTCCTCTCCCTGTATGAATACATTATAAATGACATTTTACTTAAAAGGGTGAGTGAGATTAAAGATCAAGGTATTGCGTACGATGTGAAACTAGATTTTATTAACCATATTAGCAACATAACAACACCATGAAAACATTAGGTTTCCTGCTTCGCATTGTCAAAGACTTCAATTCGCTTAAAGTGATTAATATTTTGTATGAAGCACTAGTCCGTATTCAGTTAGAATATAATTCCACTGTGTGGTCTCCTCAGTATAAATTACACGTTAGGAACATAAAGAGAATTCAAAGAAAGTATTTGAGATTCGTACATTTTAAATGAAATATTTCCTTAGAAAACATTCATTACATGTTTCTATTCGATGCTTTAAATTTACTTGTTTTAGAAGTTCGTAGAAAAATAAATGACATTCTTTTTTTATTTTAAATTCCGATCTTGATTGTTGTGAACTTCAGAATCTTATTAACTTCAAAATACCGGATCGAGCAGATGTATAGATGTATATTCTCTAAGGGATCGAGTTACTAGAAGTACGGAGTTGTTTGCAACTACATACTACGTAGACACTAACTATGCACAACACTCTCCGATTTCGCGTTTACATTCAACAATTTTGCCAGCAAATTTACTTATGATGCAGGCATTTTTAATACTACAATTACTCATTTAAAACGTTCTTAAATGCATTGTGTAAAGCTAATTATTAAAGTCGATATAAAATTTTATTTTCATACGATTTTTTCTGTTTTTAATGATCTGTTATTATATCTTATACTCTTTCTGAAATTATGTTTTCAAATATTTTTATCAACTTACACAAATTGTAATTTAATTTTTATTATTTATCTTTAATATTTTTTTAGTATTTCTTATTTTATTTACTGTTTTTTTATGTATATTTTTACTCTTAACTTATTATGTTACATTATGTCCATATTTTTCTCTTTTTTATTACGCAAAGTTTTACTCTTGATTTTGTATTTTTTGGTTTCTACATATATCAAAAAATTTTAAAAATTGGGTTTTTAATTTTTCAAATTATTATTATGTTTGTACTTTTTTTTACTAATGTGGCTTCTGTGGTGTAGTGGTCAAGACGTTTGACTCACATACGGAAGGTTCCGGTTTCGATTCCCGGTGAGAACGAAAAAAAAAATGTTTTTTCTCAAGCCTGGGTATTCTATGATGTAATTCACCAATGTAACTGGGCCTCCTGGCCTACTGTAGTGCAAAAAAAAATGCTTCTTAGGCGTATTGTAAAAAGAAATATACTTGTATGTGTAAAAAATAAAAAAATAAATTGCATACCGCCTTGCATGAAAAGTTATTTTGTGATTTCGCCTTTTTTCTAAATGGAAGTCTGATTCTTAAGATAGGATAACATTAAAATAATAAAGAGTGTCCTAAAATTCAAGCAAGAAGTAATCATGATTGAAAACACAGGGTTAACAATTGTATTTTTTTTATTGATTCAAACAGCATACAGTATAGGGTTGTGTTTGGAAGAGCATATTGAATAAATGAGCTTCCACGACTTTGCCTCTCTTTTGTTGAAATTTTCCATAACAGTTTAGCATAAATTACAATTTCGTTGATACAGGACTCAATTTCCTCCTTTAAGGCGTTGCTGTTCGTGGGCTTATTGACTAAATCTTACACTTCAAAAACCCCTAAAGAAAAATGTCCAATCGCATGAACTGGGTGGCCAATTTTGATCACCAAAAAGGAAAGTTATAATACAAAGAAATGAAACATGCAGTAATTGAATTGTTTCTCCGGTTGCATGGAATATGACACCATCTTGTAGAGATCACATGGTGTCCATATCTAGATCATGCAATTCAGGCACAAAATCTGGATTATCATGCCGTGATAGCGAGCGTCATAAACTGTTATTGCCTGACCCGCCGCATTTTCGAAGAAGGATGGTCCGATGATGCCTCCAGCCCAAAATCCACACCAAACAGTGACATATTTTGGATGTATTTGTTTCTCAAAAATTACTCGCAGGTTTTCTAAACCTCCAATTTGACAATTTTGACGACAAACGAAACCATCAAGATGAAATGAGTTTCGCCACTGAAAATTATTTTGTTGGAAAAATTAGCATCCACTTTTATTTTAAAATATTGTTCAACAGTAAAAACACATAGTAATATTTCAAATAGCCCTGAACTGTCAGCCGGCTCGCTATTTAATTTATTGGAAAATTCAAATCTTGCTTGAATTTTGGGACACCTTCACAATAAATTATGTATTTATATCCATACAATGCCTTTAGAAACTTTATGCGCCAGATAGTTCCACAACACAACAAAACAATGTAATTCTACTTTTGTTCTTTTCTCGGTATTTTGATTATGTTCTAGTTGATTTTCCTTTATTTTTACCCAAGATTCTGTTTTTGTTTAGAATTAATAATTTTATACACAAATAACACTATGGAAAAACAGACTGTTTTAAAATGTACATAAAAAAACAACAAATCATCGTCATAATCATGCCCGTTTCTGCACCCAGTGGTGCATAGGGCACAACATTGGTTAACCATATGTATCGTAGGTCGAACATCTGTTAAACGAAGGTAAGGTGATCAGTGAAAGTTTCAGGTACCAGTCCAATTGCGATGAAAGATTGCAGTTTCGAAAACCTTTAAAATCAATATTTCACGTTCGTGCCAGGAATCGATTCCAGGATCTAAAGAACGGTAGGCAAAGAAACGCGTCAATCACTACACAAGGAGGTGGACTTATTTCCTCTCGATTTTTTAAATTTTCGAGTTTTACCTGAGAGCAGCCATCGACTCAAAATCACTCATCCAAGAATCCATTTCAATTAAGAGTGTATTTTATTTACTATTCATATTGACATTTTTTTTTTAAAGAAAAACGTAAGATCCCTGACCAAAGTGTTTTCTTTCCAAGAACCTCCAGTCTCCAGTGTCTGTAGCACATATATTTCCTAGGAATCTAAATACTCCTGTAAAACACAATAACTATTCCTCCAGGAAGTAGCCGCACGGTGATATAACGTAATTGAAATTCGAAATTTATTGAAACAGGAAGAAAGTACGTGAATTCATACAATAAATACAATGAATATATGAAGGTATGGAAGTCTAAGCAGTAACAGAACTTATGACCTATAATTTATATGTTGAAAGTTTACACACTGTGTAACATTCACCATTCTGCCCATGTTGAAACATTCACACTTCCTCAACTCCATCTGTTAATATTTGTGAAGTAAAAGAGGTGAAACCTTTTTTATTTTATTTTTTTTGTGATCTGGCTGAATTATTTCACCTGCTAGGCATCACCAGAAAACGTTTTTCATTTTTTATATTTTCAAATAGTTTAATTTGCTTGTTTCATCATCATCATCATTACCTTTCCGCATCCAATGGTTCATAGGGCACTGCATTAGTACACCAATCGCAGCATGTCTTGATCATTTGCAAGATCGTGGCACCTCACTGGGCCCAAAGCAGCAAAATTCTGATTTTTGAGAATAGGTGTCTCAGAATAATATTGGATGTGCGGTGGTTTGACTTTGTGAGGAATAAAGTAATAAAAAAAACGGACGCAGCAAACTCCGGTGATAACTGTTATCAAGCGGAGGCGATACGGTTGGCTTGGCCAAGAGCTGCGAATGCCTGCTGAGAGCCTTAACCACACTTAAACAAATTAACAAATTTAACTGCTGTAATCAACCGTTGGTATATTCATCAATAAAAATATATTGGTTTGTTTTTATCAAGCGGTAATTATAAATTATAGCAAATGAGTCTTTTGCACATATTGATTGAGCATTTTGAAATAAGAAAAAATGATAATACGGTGTCCAAATTCATACCAGAAAACATTATAGAAACAAAATAAGAGTTTAAACAAACTGTTTCAACTCTCCTAGGCCCAAAAAAATCAGATTTTGTTCAGAATAATGGTTTTTAACCTAAAAACTAGAGGCGAGCTATAAAAAACAATATCACGTATTGAAACATAAATAGTCGGTGCATATTGAAAATAATATCACGTCAGCGTAATATTCACCTAATACACATCGAATAAAAGGCTATCAAAATTCTGGCCAAAAACTTACTTTTGTTATTTTTTTCCAAAACTCAACCACTCCCTGTAGACTGCTGTTGCCAATTATATCAAGTGACACGTCAAAAAAACAATAAATGCGCGATGTTGCCAGTTCGTAATCGATTTCTCGAAATCGCCATTGTTTCAACTCTCCTCTGTTACAACTCTCCTCGGTCTCCTAGACCAGGCCTTGATTTCACACCCTAGAGAGTTATTTAGATTAACGCATTGCAAAAGAGATAGATAACATTTAAGAGAAGGCAGTATGAAAGTCTTTGCGTTTACAGGGCTTATGACCTTTCATTGCTCCATTTTAGCTTTTAAAAAAATCAACAGATCGATGAATGAAACAAACACAAATGTTTAAACTAGACAGAATTGTGAACGTTACATGGTGCGTAAAGTGGACTTTACCCCAGCATATGTCAGGTGACAAGCTCTGAATTCCTGAATTCCATGTTTCTTTCTCTAAAATTATTTTTAACACCGTTATAATATGTTCAACTAATACCCGTATGCAGAGACAAACCTTAAGGTGAAGAAAGTACATTATGTTGTCTTCACCTTCGGGTTATTCTCTGCATTTGAAATTAGAATGTACTTTCCTCACCTTAAGTTTTGTCTCTGCATACGGATAAGTCAATATTTTAAAGTAAAATAAAAAAATATGGTTTGATTTCTACCAAGGTAAGAGGGAACAATTCCAAAATGTCCAAATGTTTGTAGACAGGCTGGATTTCCTCCCTAGGGAGTTATTTAGATCTTAATTTGTTGCAACAAAGAGAAAAACCACGATGTGTAAAGTGGCCACTAAAACCAGCCAATGTCAAATCATAAGCATTGTAAATGCCTAGACTTCCAAACGCCCTCCTCATAAATGTATTCCCTGTCTTTTGCAACAAATTTAGAATTTTCATTTTAATTAACCAAGTTATAAATTTATTTAAAAAAACACAATTTACATATTAAATAGTGTACACAAATCAACAGAGTAAACAAATAAGATAAACAGGTTTGTAGTATAAATATGCATATTAATAAGCATAGAGAAAGAAAACAACGTATAAAAAATTAAACAAAAATTAAAATGACAAAGTCATCTTAAAAGCGTTAAAATTTAAAAATATTGTTTTATCTAATTCATATATTTTCCATTTAACAGGATCGGGTTTACTAAATAAATGAATTTATTTTCAACAATGTTTTGGGTAATCGATATTAACAAATCTTAAAACCGAAAATTACCTGAATCCTCGTCAACAAAGGTATTGTATTAAACATACAAGATTAACGCTTGGATTTTGTAACAATGAAAAGATTTAGCTTTTTTAGAATAGGAGATGCTATTTAAATATTTAAATACTTTGCCGTGTTCGCCTCGAGCAACAACGTTACTAGAAACTGGCGAAGGGCCGCGCCTCCACACCAGTAAACATATTAGTGACGAGAATTCGATCAAACAGATCGAATACAAACAATAACACCATGTTAATTAAATGCAAGCGTAAAAGGAAATTTGTCATAGTTAATTTGATAAATTATGAGACATTTTGAAATATTGTTTTAATATAATAGACGTTTTAGTATATTATACTACATAATGCAAGTAGGAGAAGGCGGGGTATAACGGGGACACGGGCATAACGGGAAATCCAAAAATACGTAAAAATAGAGATAATTGCTTTGTGTAGCACAGGCAATTCAATTTAGATGAGAAAATGCCGGTGGGTTTTTAATTTACAAAATCTTTTTACTCTTTATTTCATATAATTTATTGTGAGTATAAAACAATTTTTATTGAGGTTTGCATTACACAAAATATTTTAATATTTTTTGTGTTAATCTTTTAGATCTATATTAAATATCTGATATATCTGCCTGTGTTTATAAATTTTGTGTTTTTATTTTAATATTTTTTACTGTTATATTTTATAAATTTTTTTAAAATTGTTTAATTTTTTATTTATTCTATTATTATTTTGTTTTGCATTTTTTGTTTCTTTTCTATGTTATTTTGTAAACTTGCCAAACACAAGAGCCAGACTCTTTTTGGCAAGTTCAACCTTACGTGTCCCATTTTTATACTGAATGTATTGTTAATTGTTTATTTATGCTAATAAAGGTTTTTATTTTTAACATTTTTTGTTTTGTTAAAAAAAAGTGAATTATTAGACATGGGGCCATAACGGAGGCACGTATAGGGGGCACACAGTGTTCGGGTTGCTGTTATTAGGAGCTCACTTAAGCCAAAAACACAATCTCTCAGATTTTCAAATTAAACACGTGAATATGTAAGCTAGATAGTTGGTGAGACCAAACGCAAATTATGAGAAAATATAGTTTATGGATAAGGTACTTATTACTCTCATAAAGAGGAGCTCTAAAGTGTAGTAATTCAGTCGTACATTTACGTACTTAACGAACGGTTAAGTTTAATGGTGTTCTTACAGTATTTTCATATCGGAATTAAGACATTTTGTCGTTAAAATGATTATTAATTCTTCAAATATGTATTGACATAATTTTTACAAAAATATGTTGCCCCTTTAATTTGTGTTGATTTTTTTCAATAAGCTATCTTAAACTATTTTTTTTGCAAGAAACGCATTATTGAATTGACCATTAAAAAAAGGGACGATTTGTTTCATTCCAATTTTTATTTGATGTGTTAGTACATCTGAGTACCTTTACAGAAATACCACACTGTAGTTGCGAAACTCGTATAATGTTAGCTTAATTTATTATTTTGTTGGCAGGCGCACGCCTTGCGCTATTCAGTCGCAAACAATTGATCAATTTTCTATAGGAGAACAAACTTGCCGCTCAAGTTAATACCAATGATGTTCGACGACGCATGGTATGAATCATCTATTTGAAAATACCTGGCGCATCAGAAAAATATATAATGCACAAGGTTTCATTATTTTTAGCTAACTTCCAGATGCGATACGAGAAATTTTCCGGTGGAAAAGATTACTTTTAAACTAGATACAAAGGAATGGCTCTCTTAAAATATCATTACAACATCCACTGTCAAGCTGCAGCACTGATCAGATACCATAACACCTGTAGCTCCATTACTTACAACAATTGTAACCCCTGCAATGCCATCAACATTTACGCGTGTAAGTCGTCCCTACGTCAGTTGAACTAGAGATTTTTCCGTATCAAGCTCATCAACAAAGATATTGTTTACAAAACACTTTCCTGACAAACTGGTGCATGCTACTTAAATGACCTTCATAAAACAAGAAAAAGAAATGTAGCTGCTGGTATTAAAAATATTGTGTTAGCCAGACCAAAATAGGTTAAAATTATCAGAATAATTAACATAAGAACACTTGCGACGCGCCCACACACTCCACAAGAAGCATTAGCTTTCTTTGTTAATGCAAAGCATTATGTATAATGTATCAAAATATAAATTAATGCAAAGAGAAGCAAAAGAACGAAATTGCAACATTTATACATCCTACAACAAACTTCTGAAAGTGAAAAAGGAGTGCTATTCAGAAAATGTCACAATAACTTTGACGTGTGCAGAAATAAGCTTGCAGAGTTTGTTATATCATGCTGCAAAAAAACTAGCAAAAAGAAGCTTTAGCACGTCTAGTAACGGATGATATGATAGTTGAAATGATATATAAGTGAGGTTTCAATGGCAACTCTGGCCATTCAACATATAAGCAAAGATTTTCCGGAAGTTCCATCACTGATTCAGTAGATAGTGATATTTAAATTACTGCAGTCGTCCCGCTGCAAACGACTGCAAATGTTTAGAATGAAAAAGTTATAATATGGCAGAATCTTTGAGCATCGTCAATGCGCTTTTGCCTACAACCAAGCAAAAAGCCAAAAAATTATAATAAAAGAAAATAAACGCGACGAGAGCTAAATTTCAACGCTAACACTAACTCTTACAAATGTTGATAGAAAAATCCTACGGATCAATCATTTGTTGGTGAAAACAATGGTTGATGGTAAAGTCGCTAACACTCTAGCTGGCAACATTAATTAGATTACCACTACTTTTTCGCTTCTAATTACATTTAATTTCTCGTATATTTACCATACTGCATTATAACAAATAATTGTATTATTTTACTTTTAAAAATACTAAGCCAAATAAATATTATAACAATATTATAATATTAAGGTCATTTCATTGAATTATTTTTAATCCCAGTATCATAATTTTGGCGTTTCATACTCTCTGCTTACCTCAGTCGCGAAACGGCGCAATGGTAGTAGTAATAGATTAGTGGCAACAAAAATCATCCATAAAAATAATTTGCACAGAGATTTTTGCTAGAAAACACAAAGCGATCCCGTAATTTCAACTTTCCGAACACTGTGGGGCATAATGGAGTACAACTTGATGCTATTAATGGAGTACCCCATTATGCAAAACTTGACTTATTTCATTAATGAATATATTGTACCCATTAGTATTATGTATTGATATGATACGGATAATATAATAAAAATCTATAAGAAGTGACTGGTCTAAAAAAAGTGTAAAATAAGCTGTATATGCAGTTTTGAACAAAACGGCACGGTTCAAAATCATAGCACAACTGTACAGCGTACCACAGACCACATTAATGTGTCACCAGCAGTCGTAGGTTATTTCAAACCCGTGTTACGACCAGTGAGACGTTACTGATTTCGTTCAATCAGTTTTTCTGATTTTTTGGTGCGTTGTACAACAATATTGTGCTGCTGCATTTAGATGGCCATGAAACACATGCAAAATAATGAAATTTTTTATATTGCACGCATAAATGCAATATTAAGCATGTACCTCATATTGCCCCTACTACGGGGCATTATGGGGTTTTCTTGATGCCTAAAACATACATTTCTAATTTATTTGTTTATTTACTTTCCCTAAAGATATGCCAAATTTTATTTTAGTATATATAACAAAAGTCTTGTGATTAATAATAATGATAAAAGCTGTGTTTAACATGTTTTTATTTTTTTGGTTTCCTCTACTCCCCGCATATTCCTCGTTATGCCCTTCCCCCATAGAATTAAGAATAGTCCAGAAGGAGCGTTGAATCATATTTTAATACATCGGACTGTGTTCAATAATCCCCCCACTTTGTCCTATTTTTACCGCGCGCATTTGTGATGTCACCGCGTAATGTTGCTTGATGGGAAAAAAAATAATCATAACACAAATGTAAGGTAAAAAAAATCAGTCTGTTAATTTCCCTAAAATTTTATTGTGCACGCGGAAACATTGATTGACACAACAGAGTAGATAAGTAATGGGTCATTTAATAAAAGTAATTGAATTTATGAACTTTGAACTTAAAATATAAAACAAATTTTATTTAATATAAATCGGATATTTTTATATCATGTTAAATACTACTTAATGTTTTGAAGATAATTTCGTTCAAATGTCCCCCACGGCGTTGTTTAATCCGAGGTCTAATTTTCATTAGTTCTTGCACTAGATGAGGAAAGTAGGGTAAAAAAATTACTACCCTGGCAATACTAACGAAATTTCCATTTTATTTCTTCGACAATCTGACAGATAGAAAAATAATTCAATTTCAAAGTAGTGCATTTGCTACTTAAACATTCGTTTGCTAATTACACATGAAATGTGATACCATCCTGTTTCTTTAAGATGCTAGCAGTATTTCTACACTTTAAAAGGACACAACGCGGCATAGTTGAATTCAAATCAGGAGTTGCGTACTGATCGACGTCTATAAAGAAACTAATGGGTCAAAACGTAAACCTACTCATTTATGAGTACTATTCTTAATTCTATGCCTCCCGCATTACATTTTCTATTCCTATTAGTTCCACGAACTCACTTCATTTAACAGATTATCAAATATAACGGACATAACATAAAGATACAATAAACAAAGAAATAATACAATTCTAAATATTATGGTTTATTCGCCGTACCTTTTATAACATATTGATTTCCGTTGTCCTCTTCGCTATACCAGATTAAATTCCCTTTTTTATATACCAACATTAGACGTACCCTTATAAATTATAATGAACTCAGTATTGACAGTGAGACATTTTTAACTGTACGTTGCATTTGTGCAGAAAATTTCTTCATGGAGTTGATTATTTGGGATAGTTGCTGAATGTACACCTTGAGTGGCTTATGCTTTGTATATGTGCCACGTGTAATGTTTTTGTATGTTTTATATGTGCGTTCATGTGTCTGTGCATGGATGGCTCGGGGTGTGCATTCGGTATTTTAATTTATTACCAATGATAACCTCCATGGAAAACAAAAGTGTTAACAATTATTCTTTTCTCATTTGAGTTTCTTATTAATTTATTTTTTTGTCATATTTAATGTTTAAATCTTTTGCATAATTTATGAAAACTGAATTGGTCTTTTAATGTTAGAAAATCATTGTTTTTAATACTTTTTTGTATGACTGTATGTTTTCTTAATAAAATAATTTTCAAAAAATATTAAAATAAACACGCCAAAATACGTGTCAAACAAAGTTATCACTCATAGACCAATTTCACAAAAATCGTACAAATCCATCACGGTAAATTTCACCGAGCAGATTATTGCATTGACTCTTTTATTGTTAATACGTGTATGAATAAACGTTGACTTTACTTTATAAGCTCCAAAATAATGAGTAAAATAAAAAACCCAAATAACACTACTAAATATTAATATTTTCTCTATTTTTGATCTGTATCCTCTTTTTATATCTATTTATTAATTTATTCATTTCAAATTACATTTGAATGCATATTCACCAACCTATCACGGCTTTTTAGCCTACATTGCATATGCATCATTGTCCTAACATATTTTGTAGAATTCTATGTCGTAGGGTCAATGACGAATGTACAAGACGTCATTTTAAGATATTGAGAATTGAAGATTAAAGCTGGTGTCTTAAACCTATTGAATTTGTTACTAAACTCGCTTCATACAGTTAAATAAAAAACTGTTAATTAAGATGACTTTTTGAAAAATTAAATTATTTTACATTTGACTTTATTGTTGCCTTGTTGATTTTGGCATTACAAAATTTGCTGAAAATGCATTATTTATATTTTTTGTAAAGTTTTAAGGTTTTTAAATGTTTTTAAAAAATATTTTTATTAAAACTTTTAATTAAGTATATCAATTATATACATATTTTTAAAATCATTTCAATATTATTTTTTAACTAAAAATTTAAAAAGAATAACGAATTTTAAAAATGCGTTATGGATAACATTCAGTTAGAGGCACTGGAATCGTGAATTTACCACATTCGCCATTTTTGCGTGGTAAATCAGAAAACAAGTAAAAATGTATTCAATGCCTAAGTATGGAAAAAAATATTGCCAGATTTGGCATAGTAAAGATGAGCATAGTAAAGTAGGTAGTCAAATCTCGGCCTCTTAGAAAATTTTAAATTCGCTGTTTTGGTAGTGTGTGCTCCGTTTAAAACAAACTTTCTGGGTATATTTAACTCAAATTCGGCAAAAATGTAGATACGCAACTTTGGCATTAGTACGACGATGTTCAGACTTAATATTAAATCAAAAAGGTAATGACCTGATTCTAAGAATTTTGGTAATTAAAAAAACAATGTTCATTGTTTTGCCTTATTAGGACTATTTCAAATGACATTTGTAGTTTGCAATCAGTATTTGATTTAGTAACAAGACAGACATAACAAGAATACAAAAAATCAATCTGAAAAAGCACATGATGACTGAACTAACTAGACTAGACGAGACATAAAATGACTAGACAATATTAAATTTCTAATGTAACCCTAACGGGTTTTTTAAAATTGTAAATAAATAAAAAAGTGAAATCAATAACTAACTACTTCAATTTTTCGTAATACTTATTTATTTTATTCATTTATTTTATTAACATAAACGGCAAATCTGCCTTTAACAAACATTTATAATACTAACATATTTGGCTTAATATTAGTAATAATGTGTTTTATGATAATTTAGTCGCCTCGTGGTGTAGTGGTCAGGGCGTTTGCCTACCACGCAAGAGGTCTCGGGTTAATTTCCGGCATGGTTGACATGAAATATTAATTTGAAAATATGTTTTTACACCATAATATTGTATGGTGCCTGAAGCGTAATACTGATTATCTTACCTTCGTTTAGCAAACTTTTTCAAAATAAGTTGTGATAAGTATTCCAATGTAGTACCCTATACATCATTAGGCACGGAAAGGGGAATGATGAATTAAGGGTGCCTAAACAATTTACTGGATAGCCCCATAGAGTAAGGTATAGGTTTATTGTTTTTTTTGTAACAAGGAATAAATAAATTTAAATGATATCGAAGCGTAAAAATATATTTTCTAATCGGTACTTTTTGTCAATTTTACCGAGAATTTCTTCCTCAGAATCAGAACACCCACATTTTTAGTAAAATTTAGATTTTCATGAAATTCGTTTAATTCAATTAATAATTGTAATGTCTCGATGCGAAAGACTCTCGACAGAATATATCAAATGTTTTATTTATTTATTCTACCATAAATAAATAGTGACAACCGTGTATAATCAGTCGTGAATATTTTAATTTACAGGAAAATCATAGAAATGTATTTGCAATAAACTTGTATAAATATTATTGGAAGAGCATTACACTCTGATAGTCGAAATGAATTTTCAAGAAAAGGTTCATGACTGTATTTTCCTTGAGGAGAGGGATTCGACTCGGTAACTCCTTGATAATTTTTCAATTATTTCAGTTGGTTGCTTAATTTTAAAAAAAGGTTTGTCTTTATTTGTTTAGTTTTTCATGCTGATGTGGTATTTTCCACGTTCTTGTAATTCAACAATAAATTCTATAATATTACGTCAGCTTCGCGGTGTAGTGATTAGCGCTTTTGACTACCAAACAAGAGGTCTCGGGTTCGATTCCCAACATGGTTGAGGTTAAATATTTATTTAATAGGGTGTTTTTACATTATAATATTTCATAATCCCTGGACTGGCACTTGAAGTGTAAGAGTGATCATCTTACATTCATGTAACAACAATGATCGAGTTGTGCTGCGATTGGTGTACAAATTCATCCGCCATTAGATGCAAAAAGGGAATGACGATTATAACGATATTATTGTAGTATATTATTCGCTCCAACTCTACAAAGGGCTTAAGGAGATACGCGGTTTAATTTTTCTTCATAAACAGGTACTTATTTTCGTATTTTCTCCCGGAATAATAGCATTAGAGCAACAAATTACGCAATGCAGATACTCGTATTAACAATTAGCGTCTTCCTATCGTTTTGTTTTTGTGAATTGTTTACTATAGAAACTTGAACAATCCAATAACCCTTAAAGTGCCTAGTTTTATCAGCTGTTTTTGAAAGATGCAAAAAGTACCGACACAGAAAATTTAATTCTGATACTCTTTCTAAAAAAACAATTAAATAGGTTTATTTTCGAGGTGCGGAAAACAGGACAACAAAACATTGATTTTATCGATTTTAGTTAGGGATAGTAAGTCCGACGTGCAGCTTCCTTTTTTGTCAAGTATCGGGGAGCCATTTGCAAGAGAGTGACATAAAAATAATGTTCAAATACTTATTCATCAAAATTGTCTGGCACCGCATCTAAAGTCTCACGGAGTTAGGACTTCTGTCTTAATGCATGTAAATAAATAAATGTTTTTTTATTTTTTTATTTAGTTCTATGATAAACATAGTCTAGTATATATTTACAACACAATCTTTACATCTTTACTTATTCTAACATTATTTATCACTATTGTACACTTACTGTCCTAATTTATAATTTTCAAACTGTTCAATATTTACACTTATATGAACCTATGTATATTCACTATTTACTTTATTATATATCCTAGTATTTTTTGCAAATATACTTTTTACATTTTATTTTAAATATATTAACAATTTTTTATTTTTTTATGCTTTCTGGCATTTCCTCAAATAACTTTATTCTTTTGTACATAAAACAGTTATGAGACATTGTATTTGATTTCTTTTCTAGGCTTATATTTTTAGATCCTCTCGTTGCATCGTTATGAAAGAACTCGTTATTTTTTAGTTTGTTTTGAAAACATCTCGGAACTATTCCTTTAATAATTTTGTTTATTTAATTAGCAACATAGAATTTGATTCTTTGATCAATTGTCATAACATCTATAAGTTGAATCATTTTCTTAACTTTTGTGCGTCGCTTTGTTTTTTATCGAATTCAAATAGAAGTCTCTTTAGATCTCCCTCATTACTTAAAAATAAATTTTGGAGTTAATAAATATAAATTACTTCACAAATACGTTTAGTAATTAATGATAAATACAGCAAACAAGTAATAACACTGTAATGCAAAGGAAAAACAAAATATCTGTTTCTTTAGTGGTTGTATGTATTGCGAATTATTTTATACAGATTATTTTCACAGTTTTGTGTGTGAAATATAATCGAGAAAGAGTATTTTTGACTCGGGTGATATTTTTTAAAACAAAAACTGATTTGAGATGTCTAAGTCCGCCATGAAGTGCCAGTGCTTGACGCGTTTGCCTTCCATACTTGGGGTCTAGGATTGCGTTTCAGGGAAGATCGACATGAAGTATTTATTTAAAATGTGGTTTTACACAGCAATATCACTGTGATAAAAAATAAAGTTAAATTAACAAATTACAACAGAAATGGAGAACATTTTAGAAAAGGGAATATGGAAGCCTAGACATTTACAGGGCTTATGACCTGTCGTTGGCTGGTTTAAGGGGCCACTTTACACACTGTGTAACATTCACTATTTTTCCCATGTTCGAACATCCATATTTTTTCAATTCTTCCATCTATTAGTTTTAGTGAAGTTAAAGAGCTGAAACTTTTATTGATGTGAAGAGATCGAATTATTTCACATAATAGGCAACGCCTGAAAACAATTTTCTAATTTTTAAACGGTTTCTTAGACCAGTTAGTTTTATTGCAATATTTTGAGATTGTCCAAATGTTTTCAGTCTTATATCTACAAACATTTTGACAGTCTCAAAATATTGTAAAGTGAAATTTTTTATAACATTTAAAATCTTCACCCGCAACAATTAAGGTTTCAGCTCTTTAACTTCACAAACGTCAACAAAGGAAAAATCGAAGGAATATAGATGTTCAAATATAGGCAGAATGGTGAATGACAGGTCATAAGCCCTGCGAATGCCTAGACTCCTACATTTCCTTCTCTAAAATGTTCTTCATTGCTGTTGTAATATGTAACAGCTCCCTAGGGGGTTGGATCCAGCCCTTGTCTACAAACTCAAAACATTGATGATAATGAGTTCAGTTTCACAAATATAAAAAACAATATTAAAACATGGTTCTATAAAAAGAAATATAAAAATAACAAGAAAAGGGGCAAAATAACTGTTAACACGATTTTGATTTTTGAACTACTTTTGCGCGATCTTTTCGGTCCTGACGCGCCTTTCGCGCGATATTCGCACAATTGGTCGGTTTTTTTCCAGATCGCTTGCATAGATTTAGGTTTCATCTCCAGTTATTATGCATTTTACTTTATCTTGATAGTCAGAAAGCATTGTTTTACAGACTTCAACGCGACGCTGTTTTTTCAAAACATTCCGCCTTTTTGCCACCAAACGAGATTTCACTATTTTCAGGTATGCCTGAACATTTTTCAACTTGGTCTAGACTGATCTAAATGAAATGTTAATAGCATCAGCGAGATTTGAAATTGTCAATCAATGATTATTCAGCTTCAAATATTTGATTTCCTCGACGTGTTGTTCATAAGTTGATATTGATGGTCGTCCAGGGCGATTTATGTCTTCAACGCTTTCTCTGCCTTCTTCGAATTGTTTATACCACTTGTAAACATCTTTTTGTTACATAATCTTGGTCTTCGAAGGCTTTTTGCAACATTTTCAATGTTTCCGAAGTAGAAACTTTATCGACGGCGGGGTCAATCCATTTCATTCAAAATCGGGTCGTGGCCGCGCGATCGGAAGTACAGGTACCCCAACCCAACCAAGATTGCCATTATATAGTAGTGACTTATTTACAACTCGTTGAAAATGACCACAAAAAAAAAAATATTTTCGGTAAATCTTTACGCGAATATTTCCTTTTAAAAAAAATGCCAAAAACTTACGTGAATTTGTTGAAATAGAAGCCTGTGTGTATAAGTTTGACGGTTGTGTGGTTGATGATTCTTCCCTGGAAAAACCAAATGTCGCATCTTCTTAGCGAGATTCCGCTCCGGGAGTAATGCGGATCAGCTATGTTTGAGAACTCAATAAACTGTTCTTCAAGAGTTGGTGGCGGTTCGTCGTCATCGTCAATCATCACTCAATATTTTCAAAATAGTAGACTTGGTTTAAACAATATTATTTTCTGTGAATTTTGACCAGTGAAGATTTCTGATCGAATAAGTGTCAAAAATCGTAATTTGTTTTGTTCTAAAAGTTTAAAAAAACATTTTTAATTTTAAAAGGCACCTGCGTATATTATACGTCGATTTTTAACATCACGCTATTTCCCCGTAGGGGTAGGCAGATTAATCGCTACCCATGCTAATCCTGACATAAATTCCTAGTTTATTTCACATTCATATATCTTGTCATACATGCCTTTGAGTTGTGTTTGCCGTTTACATGACCAGACTTGAGATTTTCGTTTATCTGATTATGCCACGGCTTTTTGGCCGTCTTCGTTCTACGTTACTAGTCATTCTCGCTATATAGGGGCCTAGAAAAGGAAAAAAAAATACCATGCGACACGTAGCGATTTTACAAAAGAGCCAATTAAAGCTTTTTTAAAAAAAAGGAATAAATAATCACGTATTTTGAATTGTTATTCAAATTATGCAGGAATCACGCCAAAAGAGTACGTATCCATAAGATGTCTTTACAAAAAATAAAAAAGTATTGGCTCTTCTGTAAATGTGCTACACGTCTATTAATAACTTTTACCTTTCCAGTGTGCGTTGACATGTACTGTGTATCTGTTTTAGGATTCTTTCGTCATCCATTCGTTTTACATGACCAAACCATGCCAGTGACACTTTCATAATTCTTTCAATTATACTTGTCCCAGTTTTACACTCTCGTCTAATTTTATAATTCGTAACCCTGTCATACATTGATTTCCCATACATTCCTCTAAGAGATCACATTTCCTTCATTGGTTTATTGCGTAAACACATCTGAATTAAAATTATATATACTTGCAGTCAGCGACTACCACCTGTTGATAAAATCAGTCCTTCGGGTCTCATTTAACATGCCTTTGGGGTCTCATTTAATGGACCTAACGGACGTCAATTAATCGGCCTTGGCTAATCCATTTGGCACCGTAAAATAAAGGTGTATTAATAATATTTAATGCGTTATTTAATTATTTTTTTTTGCAAAAAAATATCATTGTTCTAATGTTATGTTTATTCCTTACAATTTGGTTTCATTTCAAATTTAATTGTTTTTTTTATATTACAAAAAATGTTTATATGCAAGGTGTTCCTGAAATAACACCTGAAGCATAAGATCGAGCATCTTATATACATGTTACAATAAATTATCAACACAGCTGCATTTGGTTTACCGATGCAGTGCCATATGCATCATTGTGTTCGGATATGCGGATAACGGAAGGAAGAGCAGTTGTTTTGAATACACGGAAATATCGAAATGTATTTTTTGGGAAGGGAATATAGAAATCTAGGCTTACAACTGGGTGGTTTAAGTGGTCACTTTATGCACCGTGTAACATTAACTTATGATTAAAAAATTGCACTGGCTTCTTTTAAATTGATGAGCTGAAACTTTTATTTATAAAGGTGAGATTCGTCTGACTAAATTATTTCACCTACTAGGCAATGCCTGAAATTAATATTTGATTTTAAACCAGTTAGTTTGATGAAAAACGTTTTGAGCACGCTCAAATGTTTGTAGATAGACTAGATTTCACTCTTTAGGAAGTTTACAGATTCAAATATTTTGCTAAATGCCTTGTACATTAGGGTGAGCCGATATTTTTTTATCCGAATTTTGAAATAAGAGGAGTCTAAACAATTGCCTTTTAGATTACTCGGAATGCATATAATATTAAAATAATATTTGATATTACTTTTGGCCCTTAATCAGAGCTTGAAGTTTTCGAAAAAGTCAATTGTTTGCCCTAAACCGGCTGTAATTTTGTATTAAAGTGAGAAAATGAGTCCAAATAAAATTTTGTAATGTGCATTAAAATAAGCATCTTAGAGCGTCAGTTGAGTAAGTAAAGTGCCTTTATTTTATAATAAATGGGCAGCATTGTTTTAATGAGCCATTGTTTTCGTCAATATTGGCCAAGCGCTCAACGGAATCAGTTCGAATTCGTAATGTGATTAAATTATATCTTTCCTAACAAAAAAAATAATTTTATCAATATTGATAATTAACTGAATAAATATTCAGACAGTTATAAACTTCAAACCTGGGTTGAGGGCAAAAAGTAGTATGAAATATATTTTTAAATAATTTTTACGTTCAATGTGACCCAAAATGCAACTGTTTAGACCCTTTTCACTTTGATGTCTAAAAAAATATTTAAAATTTTAAACATCAGCGGGCCACTTTATTGTACATACCTAGACTTCCATATTACGTTCTCAAAAATGTTTTTTTTTTCTGTTGCAATAAATTTGTATCCTAATAACTCTGTGGGGGGTGAAATCCAACCCATTTACAAACATTTGGACATATTAAAAACGTTTTTGAGACGATAATGCAATTCAATTTGAATATTTTATTTCGATATCGACGAATGATAATCAACGTAAATCAGAATAAAAATTTATTTAAGGTCATTTAGCATCCATCAAAACTTTTCAATTTCCATTTAAAATCGTTCAGAAAAATTATTATTCTAATTTAAAGATTGTGAAAAGTAAATGTGAAAAGGGGAAACAAGAAACCCTTTCGAAGTTAATTAATTTATACAATTATAATTCGAGTGGCTTCAATTAATTGCATTCGTAATGTAAGTTTACTCGTATTACAGATGCTTCCAGAATGGACATTTAAAAAAAAATTGTGATGAAATAAAAATGATGTTTTGTTTTTTTTTGTGATTTTATAACTATTTTTTTTTCTTCTTTAATCTTTATCCGTTTTCCAATCTTTATTCCTTATTCTTCATTATTTATTTATTTAACAAATTATAAACATTTACAATTTATGTACATTTATGGGTGGGCAAATTGCCTTAAGGCAATTTCTTCCTACCTACCCATCCGCTCAGTTTGAGAAAATCACAAGTACATGGACGTATTCTGTACAGAATATTATGATTTTATGCAAAAATTAAACAAAAATTAAGTAAAAATTTACACTATCTTACAAAGAGAGTAGAGGGGATGGAAGGGAAAGAAGAAGAAGAAGAAGAAAGGAACAAGTCAAATATTTTTATGGTAACATTTCAATGTTCAAGGGGCGTCTCTGACATAAGTGGGTAGGTTATTCCACAATCAAGCAGCTACTACTGTAAAAGAAAACGCAAGAAAATTAGAGCGGTGAATGGGTATTAAAAAAGTTCTTTCGTTTCTAGAACGAAGAGATAATCAATGGTGTGAGGTTGGAAGAACTTTCTCAGATAAACAGGCGAAATGGGAAAATAAATCATTTTGATAAACGGGAAAGGTACTGACACCTTTTTTTAATTCTGATACTCTTACAAATCAGTTCAGTTTTGAGGTGCGAAAAACGAAGCAGCGAAACGTTGTTTTTTTTAGTTTACTTAGGCAAAAACAGTACGAAGTGCAGTTGTCTTTTTTGCGCAGTATCGGGGAGGCATTTGCAAGGGAGGGACAGAAAAACAATGTCCAAATACCCGTTCATCAAAATTCCTAGACACCGCCTATATTTTTTATATCTGGTCTTTCACTACAACATTTTGTAGGACATTTAATTAAGTCTGAAGCTTAAGTTTTCGTTTCATCATCTCATCTATATTATAAAAAGTCGCTGGTACACTGCCATTGGAGTACAATGCCCTATACACTATCCACTATCGGGTGCGGATAAGGGAACGATGGCGAATATTTGTTAGGTGATTTTAATTTGTAAGGAACCCAAAAATAAAACAACATACGCCTCATTTGATGAAATTAACCCCTTATATGCTCCAAATGGTCCAAACGACACTGCACTACACCAAATTCAGAACACCTGTCTGAATCATTTGTAGGAAGGTCATATTCTTTAAGTGCGATTCTAGGAATTGTAAAATATTACAGCAATGAAAAGCCACATTTTATATAAATGCTTTATCGAAAATAAAAAGCTGCGAAAAAAGAAGATTAAGATATAAAAACTAAAAATAAAGAGCAGTAAAGAATCTAGAAAGATTAAATAAAATGAAGTCATAAGTAAATAATAAAGAATACAAAACAAAGAATAAAGAGTTATGAAATAAAAAACATAGAAAATATAATAAAGAATATTGTGTAGGAGTGATAGAATGTGAATGTTTCTTCTATGCCTGATACTGAGCCAGTGTATATATATATATATGTTTGGATAATTTATATAGCGGCATTTTTGTGAAAAGTGTAGTCGCGTGCTGTGTTCGGTTATGTGGACAAAAAACAAGACACGCGAATAGAAAATACTCATAATGTGTAAAAAAAATCACTGCTCTAGTGCCATAATCAAGGGAGAGAATACGGAAATACGTTTCTTTTAAAAATAAATATTTTACGTCGACTGAGTGGGGAAACGTCCCCGGACCTAAGGTACAGTAGGCAAACGCGCAAACAGTAAACCATTGGGCGAACTAATCTCCCCTCGTTTTCCCTTTTCAGGAATTTCGTTTGAAAGAAGTCAGCGAGTCACTGCGAGGGTCAATGTTATTTTTAATTATTATAATATTTAGGAACGTAATTTTAAAACTTAACAATTCATTGTGTTGATTCCTGGCGAGATACCACGATTAGAATATGAAGATTAATAATATATTATACAGTGTTAATTATTTTATTTTATATTTGTTACACAAATATTAAATAATAATTCTTGAAATTTGTGCATCTATCGTACATAGTTTTACCACGCATTCGCCTGAGAGATCGCGTTTCGATAGCATTCTGCCTACTTTCACCCCTGTTTTTCCAAGTTCATACTTCAATCTTATACATCAGGGTCGGGACCAGGACTCCATTGTGACCTGCTAATTTTGCCTCTCTGACAAACATTTACTTGCCAAGGTTGATTTAAGTGCACCGTTCACTCTGTTCCCGGCACGCACCCTTCTTTCAATACCTTTCTCAGTCATTCCATTCCTAGCAAACATTCTTCCCAGATACACAAATTCCTCTACTTGTTTTAGTATAACCCCATTCACATGATTTCACATTCAGCCATGCTTTCATTTATTTTATAAACCATCACATTCGATTTATCGACATTCATGAGTAAATCGTTTCCCTCGCATACATCGTAGACCTTTGTTAACAAGAATTGCAGTTCCTCTTTGTCGTTAGCGAGAAGCACGGCATCGTGTTCAATGTTCAACGGCACTATGTTCAATATTGCAATATTAAATTTATGACCTCATTATTCACGATAAAGAATTTACGTTACGTAGGCATAATATAATTTATGCGGCATTTATTAACCTAGTAAATATTTGACCTTCAGAGAGCTTTTATTCCGTTGAATGCACGGCCTGCCGCATTTCAGCTCTTTTTTAATGTTACCATTTTCCGTTACGTACCCTCCCAGGTACTTAAAGCTCTCGACCCTTTCGATGACTTAGCTTGAACTCAGGGATTTTGGGCTTCTAAGCACGGTACAAGGATTTCTGTATTAATTTTTAAACCCATGCATGCATATTAACATGCGCCTTTAAATAGTATTTTACTTAAAATTCTACATGTACTTGGTTTTATAATAAATAATTACGTACCTTATAAATAAAAAGTCTGTCTCGGAGCACGAATTTTAATTTATCGGTACTGAAGTACTTTTGAATAATACTTGAAAAATCCTATCTTCTACCGCAGGAGAGTTGACTCATTTAAAATTCTTAGTATATTTCAACTTTTTCACGGGAGTTAATGAATGGGGTTATTTTTTAGAAAAATGTTTTCAGAATAAGTGGCGTCTTTTAAATATGTTTGTATTTTTTATTAAAAAGTCAACCGTATATTTAAATTTAAAAAAATATAAATTTTAATTTTTTTTCCACCACAACAGGCCAGGAGGCCCAATTACAATGGTGAATTTCATTACAGGCTTGAGAAAAGTCACATTTTTAAAATGTTTGTGTTCTCACCAGGAATCGAACCCGGAACCTTCCGTGCGTGTGTCGAGCGTCTTAACCACTATAACACGGAGGCCGCCGATTATTTATAATATTTAAAATACGTATTTAGTTTTATTCCACTTTTATTTATAAATTTTTACCAGTGACCGGTTTTCTTCGTGACCGACATTGTCAGACTGGTGGGAGACTAAACAAATTTCTATGTTATATGCAAGTGCAAGCAGGGGTTGTAAATCATGATTTCATTTAATTATGGAAATATGTTTTTTTAATTTAAAATCATTAAGTATAAGGTAATAACAATTATAAGAATATAAGTTTTGTTTGAATGTATATAATAAAAACTGGTGTAAATTTTATGAAGTTTAATAATGAAAATGTATTTGAATTATGTGTATTTAAATTTAAATAAAACTAAAACAGGGGCCGCTGGTTGGTAGTTCCATCGACAGCCACGTCCCCCGGGCCCGAGGTAATTAAGTGATTAATTCTTATGATTAATTCAGATACCCGGCAGTTAATTCTTATGGATTAGTTTCATTGCTTGTATTTTAATGTATACACAAATGTCGGTCATGACAAAACCCGGTCACTGGTAAAAATTTATAAATAAAAGTGGAAAAAAACTTTTTTTTTTTATTTATTATTGTAATTCAAATGCAGTTCCACCAAGAAATGTTTTTAGAAAAACTCAGTATTTTTATTTTATTTATTATGGTTAACAAACAATAAACAATACATATTACATTGGTATAATAATCAAACTTGTTATTTTAGATATTGTTCATCAATTGTATGTAAACAATAGACATTTTTTTTAATTAGCTAGCTTAATTGAATTCTATGATTGTTTTAAAAGTTATGACAATAAATTATTACTAATGTTATTGCAAGTTTATTACAAATTATTTTACCTAACTAACATAACTGTCAATTTTATTTTATAAATAGCATTACAGTTTTCCTATAATTATTCCATGTATCGTTAAAGATATCAATATCGGCATTACTTTCTGCACTATTATACGATCTTAACATACATGATAATGCATTAAAGTGCGCCATATTATTATTGAAGGTTGTAAGAAAAAATGTATTGTACGATCTCAATCGCTGACTGGGGATATTCAGGGGTACATTCTCTAAACAAAATGTAGAATCAAAATTACAATTAATTATTTTATAAAGGTATATCAAGTCTAAAATCTGTCTCCTAAATTCCAACTTATCTAGACTAAAATGTTCTAGGCGCTGATCATAAGACTGAAAGGTTCTGCCTAGGTCACATTTAAATGTTAGGATGCGAAGATTATTTTTTTTGCACAGATTAAATTAAATTTATGCGAGTTATATTATGTGGTGACCGGACCACAGATCTAAATATAAATACCTACAAACTAATGAATCGTTAAAAAAATTATCGATGACACAGATTCAAAAGGTTTACATATTCTGAATATAAATCCTAACATCTTTAGAGCTTTTTCTTTGATATTATTAAAATGAGTGGAAAATGTAAAGCATGAGTCAAGAGTTATTCCTAGATCTCAAATTCTCATATTGTTCATACTGTTAATGATATATTTTGTTGTTATTTTCCTTGTAAATGTAATCTTATAACATTTTTGTACATTTAGGTGCATATCATTCAAATTACACCAAGTACTTATAGTAGGGCCAATTTAATAGGTCACATTTGACATTTGTCGGTTTTAGCTTCATAGTGAGGCGACCTGCTTAAAAACATCGATTAAAGTGAATGAATCGATTCGGACATCAAACATAATATATGTGAATTGAATTCAGTTACGATGAAACAGTACTTATATGTACTGTAATTTTATTTTAAAAATCATAAGTCGAATCCCTGTATCATTATTAATTTCTATCGTCAATTTAAGGAACAAGATAAGATAAGTACATAATTTAACAAAATTATCAACATTCGATTTTTCTGGGTAACTCCCTAGTGTTTAAAAAGAAAAAGGGTTCAATGATGCAACATTGTAACGACGTTAAGAACAGAAAAAGTATATTATGTTTAGAATGGTTTATTAGTGAAAGTAAATCGTAAAATTACCTTCTTTTGTCATTATTACAATAAATATGTAATCGTAATTGAAAAAAGTTTAGCAATTGTGCAGTTCTAAATTCGAAAAAATAAATAATATTTTATTACCGCCCTTACAAGGTTATAATGTTGTTGAGTTTTTATGAAGTGTCAAATGTGACCTATTCAATTGGCCCTACTATAAAGTATCAAGATCTTTTAAAAGAATTTGTTGGTCAGCTGATGTTTCAATACTACGGAATATTTTTAGATGGTCAGTATACAGCAGAAAATCACATTTTAAGAGAGAGACAAGATTTTAACAAAATATTATTAGATTGTAACTTTACAAACCCTTTTTTTACCTATTTAATACAAATTAAATACCTCACTAGATTTAACTTGCGTCACCATTAAATTTTATTGTATTAATTCATCTTCAAACATTTAGACAAACCGAAAATATCGATAAATACTTGAAAACATCCAACAAATACTTGAAAAAGGACATTTCGAAAATTGGGAAACGAGGTAGACAATATGATATGGTGTTCTTCTCCCCTTCGGGGAAAAGGCGTGATGGTTTGTTTTCACGTACATCTCTTAAGAAAAGAGGATTTAAGATCTTTAGAATATTTGGAACCTCTCATTGTTTGGTTTAGAGATAACTTTAAATACTGTGAGACATTCGCCATCCACAACGTATTTTCTATTGTGTTGAAATATCTGTTAAGCTTAAATTCCTGGGAGGGGAAAATTCTGTCCTTCAGTGTAAAAATTGGAAAAACCTACACAAAATGTTTGCCCTTTAGATGAAGCAAATTACCTTTCTTGTGCACAGAAAATACGCTTAGTAAAATAATAACATTTTCTGGAAAATTCACGATGAGTTTGATGTGAATAATCTTGTACAAAGGATTTTTTGCATGTGTGGAGATAGGAACGTCTAGTCGTGTGGGAGGGAGGAGAGGAGATTAGTAAATCTGTATATGTACTGCAGATCGTCGATCCGAGATCCCTATCCCTATCTTTTTTTAACATCATAATTCCTTCTGTTATTTTGTTTAGGGGGTTTGGCAGTAAAAAACGGTCATTTTTAATAGTAAGTTAATTAAATTAAAGTATCAACTGAATTGGTATTTAATTCGTAACACTGCAAGATCAATTATTAATAAATAAAAACTTTTTTTTATGTGTTCGGGTGGATTGAGAATACAGTTCCGTGACTGAAATAGACTGGATATCCGGGATGAGTGTTTTCGACTCGATAGCTACTCTTAGTCGGAAATCCTGAATAAGAAAATTTAGTGAAGATAAATTCATTTCATAGCGTAGTGGTAGTTTGTAAATACTGTGCATAAGATATCAAGGAAATACATACCACGCGGATGCAGAACGGAATATTTTTTTATTCATACAAATACATGCATATTACAAAAAAATAACGTATCTCAAACTCTATGAGGCCAAGGGCCATGTGTTGAGTTGGGATACAACATAATGGAAAGTGGAAGCATTTACATAGATAACTAAATAATAGCAAAAGTAAAAAGTAAATATTTTTACATAAACATACATATATTTCAAAAGGCATCTAGACAACACGCTTAGTAGTATATAAATCTATGCAATATCTCGCAGCAGTCTCTTGCAATGGTATCTTCTCTTAGACAAAATCCATACTTGTAAACTCTTTCTGAAAATGGCTTTCGTTTTGGAGAACTTAATATGTTCATCTAAGACATTGAATACTCTTGGGGCCACAGAAGAGAAATTCCTAAAGAAATTCAGAAGAGAAAGACAAACAATTGTATCCAAGGTTCTCTATGCAAAGTACAGAAAACTCCATGAGGAAGATTCAATACAAGCGAGTGAACAATTTATTGATGACCGCTATATCGAACTCGAGAACGGAAAAGTGGTGCAAACTAATAGAAAGCCCTTATATGAAACAGAACAGCCAGCAGAAGGGCATGGAAAGCAATAAAGAACTAAAGCAACGACCTGACCTGACCTCAACTACATCCACTGCTTACATAGTTACTCTTGATCACGTGATGCACCAACTGGAGATGGATGGAAAATCGGGAAGGAGATTTCCAAAGGAGCAGATCAGCAGAGCTGAACCAGATGAAAACTTCCCGGAAAAATAAAACACTGAAGATATAAGAGCAGTCTTGGAAACTGTTTTGTTAAGAAGCAACTGACAGGAAATTGTTGTGTTAAGAAGCAATAAAATTTCATGCGCCATAGAGAAAAAAACTATTTCTACATTTAAGAAATTATATCATCACCTATTTGCGAAACAGTAAGGAATGCGAGCTTGAGACTTTATAGCATTAAAGATAACATGCAGGTGATGACAGAACTGTATTTAAGTCAATTTAGCCCAAAATGGCGTTTATGAGGTTTTTGGCTCTCAGGTGCAGATATGTATAATTTACTAGCTGACCCGATAGACGTTGTCCTGCCCGAACGTTGGCTTGCCTTGAAAATACTTTTTATTGATAAGTAGGTACCTAGGTACTTACTTGCGATTAAATTCAAAAAGTTAATATTCAAATATTAAATTTAAGTTGGTACCTACTTGCTTATGGTTGAATTCAAAACATAAGACAATTATTTTTTTAAATATAGCATTCTTTTTGCACACGTCTAACTTCGGTCTTCTCACCAACAATGTTGTGTACTTAAGAAGGAATACGTTTTTTTTTAATGTATTGAAATCAATATTATTTTAGTGTTACCAAAAATCCAATATTAAGAAATATATGGGTAGAAATTTAAAGGAATTTAAGGATAGAATCTGATTAAATCCACAAAAAACAAATGATGTTTGTAAACATTCAAAAACAAACTTTTTTTACACACAAAAAAATAACATCATTCCATTTTTTGCATTTTGTATGTTCAAACACGAGCAGAATGGTGAATGTTACAGTGTGTAAAGTGGCCACTTAAACCAGCCAATGACAGGTGATAAGCCCTGTAAATGCCTAGACTTCCATATTTCCTTCTCAAAAATGTTTTCCCTCTCTGTTGAAATAAATTTAATTATTCTTGTCAAATCAACTTTAAGAGATCGGATTAGTACTATTATAATTTGATTGATTGAAGTATTTTGTTTTTTAGTTATTTTATAGGAAACTTATTATGAATATAATAACTTTAAAATACGTATGTATTTCAAGTCATTTAAAATGTGTATAGTATATTAATATATCATACTCGATTTTTTTTTTCAAGCACTCTTCAAACCACACATATGTAAATGGCAAAAATGCCGTATGTAAACAAATAAATAAATACATTAGAAGATTGCCTTTAATTTAGATTTTGTTTCTTACTACACCTCTCCCTTTTGTGTTTATGAGCCTCGACACAAGACAATAGAGCAATATAATTCTGCCCATAGAATATCCACAAAAGCGATATGCACCAGATGGCTCCCCAAGACACCACTTCACGACACACGAGAACAACACTATTCGGTAGTACTGAAAAGAAAAAAAAGGCAAAAAATTTGAACATACTAAAAATATGGCTAAACATATATTTGTTAAAATTTTCCTTCGTTTAAGTTTATTTACTGAATATTAATTTAATAAACGGCTTCAAGAAGCTTAGCTTCACTCAAAAACAATAACATTGTTCCTTTGTCTTTACGTACCAATTCACGTTTTTCCCAATGAACTTGACAAAAACCTCTGCCCACGGAATATGGTCATTATTTGAAAAAATAACAAGTTTATTTTAATTTGGAAAATTATTTTACGGGTTCTCTGTAGAATTTTAAATGTCGCATTGTGATGACAAATTCATAATTAAAAAAGTTAAATTGAAAATAACAAGGTGAAAATAACGATACTGGGCGAGCTTGCTAATTAAAATAACTTATTGAAATGCTAACATGATTTCTATGACGTATATATCGAGGCTTTACTGGCAGAATGCTTTAAGTCATTTGAACAAGTTCCAGGATAATCGCCTTTAAAGCTTCTTTCTTTCAACGCATCATTTCCCCTACAGTTTCCATTTGTTTAAAAAAAAGCTTTAAAGATAGATTTGATTCAAGATGTTGAATGTTTGAACTAATTCCTAGAATAAAGATTACTATTTTCAAGCTTAAAAAAATTAAAAGTAAATGAAAATTGCCGGGGAAATAATGCTTGGAAAGAATAAAAAGCTTTAAAAGGCGATTATCCCCGAATTTGTTTTAATGACTCGTTTAAATACCGTGTAAATACAAGAGCGTCAAATAACTTAACTTGCGAACAACCTAGGACTAACAGAAAAAGAAACAGTTTTGTGTATATAGCACTATTTTTTTACAATTCACTTTCTAATGACCTAAAAAATATACAAAACATATATGTACTTAAAAAACACCCAAATAAAACAGTTCTCACAGCCCGTGGGACGAGTGATATGTTATTTTATCGACTTTTTATATAAACTATTGTGTTATTAAATATAATATCCCCTCATTTCAGCACTTTTGCTGATTGGAAATATTTCGCACAAATACAATATGTAATGTAATGTCATATATGAAGTTTAAAAACCTTGTAAATTGTCATTTTTATCATAATCGAAAACAAATAAGCAAACATAATGAAGCAAGTCAGTAAAGCCTCGATATGTATATATTTATATAAATTACTTTTTCACACCACAACAGGTCAGAAGGCCTAATTACAGTGATGGATTACAGCACATAACACCCTGGCTTGAGAAAACCACCCTTATTTTATATATATAACCCATAAAACATTGACTTTGAGTAGGAAATAAATTTTGAAAATAAAAAGATTAAGGTTAAAAAAAAACCTACATTAGCACAAATATAGAAATACGCAATAGACCTTACCCGGTTACATAAAATTATAAACTACTACCATGATCCATAATACGAGTACATAACTTATTCATCATCATTCCCCTTTCCGCACCCAGTGGTGCATAAGGCACTGCATGGGTAAACCAAATGCACTGTATTATGATCATCCGGCACGTGAAGGTAAGGTGATAGGTCTAAAGCATCAGGCGCTAGTCCAGAAATAATGAAATATTGCAGTTTGGACAACCTTAAAAATCAATATTTTCAGGAATCGAACCCGGGATTTCAAAACGGTGATCGCGCCAACCATTACACAACGATGCATGCGGACTTGTCTCCACTCAATTTCCTTATTCGTGATTATTACCTAAGAGCAGCCATCGAGTCGAAAACACTCATCCTGTACTCTTTACCCGCCTGGATACAGACTAACTTATTAGTGATCTTAATTAATATACAAGATAGCACGCTTTTATTTTAAAATGTTTTTTTTCACTCATATTGTGGACAGTTGTAAAGAAATCATCATCATCATCATTCCCTTTCCGCACCTAATAGTGCATTGGGCACTGCATTGGTACACCAATCGCAGCGTATATTGATGATTTTTGTAACAGGAAGGTAAGATGATCAGTCTTACGCTTCAGGTGGCAGTTCAAGGACTATGAAATATTCAAGTGTGAAAACACCCTTTTAAATAAACATTTCAACTCTACCATGTCAGGAATCGAACCCGAGACCTCTTGCATGGCAGGCTAACGCACTGACCATTACACCACGAGGCCGACAAAATAAAATAATAAAATCAAAACAAAATAAACAAATACTGGCCATTATAAAATTTTTTTAATTTACAATTGAGCTTCGCTTGTATTTAATTTGTAATTGTTCTAAAATAAATAAGCGCACAACTATGTAATCCGAATATATTTTTAATTAATAATTTCTCCTGCTATGTAGGATATTATGTAGGCTATATGGTCACCATATTATAAAGTGCATATAAATAATATCGAAAGAGTTCAACATAAATTTTTACGTTTCGTTAATTTTAAATTAGGTATTTCAGTTAAACATATTAATTACTCATACTTAATAAATATTTAAATGTACTAACATTAGAAAATATAAAAATACTAAATGATTTGTTATTTATATTTAAAATATTAAATTCAATATTTATTTGTTCCGAACTGTTACAACTAATAACAAACTACAGTGCACACTTTACACTCCCCAATAAAGAGAATTCATACATTTGCAAATGAATACGCAAATGACGTAGATATATTTAATATAAAACTTTTGAATTTTAAAAGGCTGTGTATCAATTAACTATCTTCAAATTGTAATACTAAATGTGAGATCAGCGTGAACGGAGATATTCTGAATCAGGTAGAAGAATTTGTGTACCTGGGAAGTATGTTTACTAGGGACGGAAAGGCCGATTAAGATATTGAAAGGAGGGTGAGTGCCGGGAACAGGGTGAACGGTGCACTAGAATCTACTTTGGCAAACAAATGTTTATCGCAGGAGGCTAAACTAGCAGTTCACAACGGAGTTCTAGTTCCAAATCTAATGTATGGGAGCGAAGTATGGAATTGGAAAAATAATGATAAATGTAGGTTGAATGCTGTCGAAATGCGATCCCTCAGGCGAATGTGTGGTAAAACGATGTATGATAGGTGCACAAATGTCGAGATCGAGACATGCATTACTGACAGAATTAAGAAAGGGGTGCTGCGTTGGTTTGGACATGTAGAGCGAATGGACAGCGAAAGAACGACTAAAAGGATCTACGATGCAAATGTTGATGGATGCAGAAAACGAGGAAGACCGAGAAAGACATGGCACGATCAAGTCCATCAAATACTTGAAGATGGACATGTCAAAAGTAGGAATAATCGGCGTGCGTGCATAAGAAGATGTATGAATGTAGAGGAAGCGAGGTCTGTATGCCAAGATAGAGTGTTATGGCGTTCTATCCTCTCTGCCTACCCCTATGGGGAAACGGTGTGATGGTTTGTTGTTGTTGTTGTTGTACTATGTTGATTTCAATTGTTTATTGACTTACATCTGTATTCTAAATTAGTATTTTTCTAACTTCTTCTAATTTCAAGATAATTTTACTATAACCTTTACGAAAAAATGTACTCCTGTCCACTTCAATATATAAATGTACGAGTATGTATAATTATGTATCCCCATATATTTTCTACTAAAATGTAATAATGATTTTTTTTTCTTACTCTTCTTATTCATTTTTATTTTTTGCACCTTTTTTGTTTAAAATAATTTTATGTCCTTATATTTAAAAATGCACTTCTGTTCTTTTTACTTTTCAACTTAATAATATGTAAAGATAATATTTTTAATATTTTTATTTTTCTTCTAAAAATCATATATATATTTTGCTACTTCTGTGTAAAATACATGTCTGTCTTTATTTGTATATATCATGTAAAACATGTAAAAGCCTAAATGGCGTTTAAATAAATAAATAAAAAATAAAATATTATAGTCCAATATCTCTTACCTTACCATCAGCAACTTTTTACACTACAAGCTTTTATTTTTAAGAAACATTTTTTTCGTTCCTCTCTTAATAGTCAAGTATTT
The DNA here is from genome assembly GCF_059751315.1 of Micrasema longulum. Lineage (NCBI taxonomy): Eukaryota > Metazoa > Arthropoda > Insecta > Trichoptera > Brachycentridae > Micrasema > Micrasema longulum. The sequence continues at coordinate 5,772 of NW_028277642.1, read as the reverse complement.
TATATATATAAAACTATGTAAATTACGCTATTTTGTGCTATATGGTAAAATTGTATTTTCTCTATTTATCCATTTTACTGGATTATCGGAATGGAAAAAATGTTATCACTTTTTAAAATCATTTTTAATTATTTTTAGTTTGTGCAAACTACATATGAATATTTGTCTAAATGCTCAATATAAATGTGAGTTAATAAACAAATAAGTTCATAACCTACGCCACATCAAACATTACATAAGTTTTAATTGCTTGTATGTGTTCGTGTATTATCCTGTATCTTATCTTCGTTACCTCTGAATTTATGTACAAACTTTAGTACTTAATATATTATAAACTCGCTAATCGGTCACTTACATGGTAAAACTTTTAATTAGAATCAAGCAAGCAACCTGCCATCGCATTTTATTACCTGACGTCGTTAAAATTAAACTTTATTTATAATTTCTTGACTTAAATTGCATTTTGTAAAAAAAATGTAAATAAACTAGATTAAAAAAAAACGATGTTTTGAGTATGTCCAAATGTTCGCAGACAAGCTGGATTTCCCCTCCCCCCTAGGTATATATTCGGATCTAAATGAAAATTATTTTCAGGCGTTGCCTAGTAGGGAAATTGGTTCAGCCGGTTAAATTTCACCCACATAATAAAGGTTTAAGCTATTTTACTTCACAAAAGTCAACAGATGGAAGAGTTAAGAAAATGTGGATGTTTGAAAAGAGGCAGAATGCTGAATGTTACACAGTGTACCACTTAAACCAGCCAATGACAGGTCATAAGCCCTGCAAATGCTTAGACTTCCATATTCCCTGTTCCCTATTATATTCCCTATATTCCCTATATCCATATTCAATGTTTTCCCTCTCTGTTGCAACAAAATAAAGATTCAAATAATTTATTTGACGCTATTATCATTTTTTCATATATGTATTTTATCTGTTTTCGCTTAAGGTAGGTACTTTTATTTTTTGCGTTACCTTCTAGTTAAGTATTTTACGAAGTTTGAAGATTTTTCCTTTTTTTTCCTCTATGGTGAATGACGAAGGAATCGTTTCGTCTAAAATATATGCGTTTTAAATGTTTTCATTACAAAGGGATAATACTTGCGTTATTAATAATTATTTTTATTTCGTACAATTTTGAGATGTTTTGCCGAACGATTATTCATAATTGTTTGTATTGTTATAAAGTCTAAGAAAAATTGATAAAAATACAAAAGAATACCACACGCTTAACTCCCTTGTTTGTTATTTTCTACCTACGTAGTTTATTCTCTTTTCCGATTTAAGTTTTTTACGATTCCCTTTATTAAACGTTCTCGGCAATAAGGGGCTTAATGGAGGTTAGATCCATGTACGGCGTACCACGGTGCACTTATTAGTGTGTATATCGCGAGCACCTTTAGCAGCTTTATTCCCTAGATTGAACGCAAACCGAACGAGGAATCGCTAACACTCATTTTAGTCTATTTGGCTTTCATTTTAAAGGTAAATAATCAAATATAAATGTACGTGTAACGTTAAAACAAAAACAGTATCTTGTAGAAGAGAAAATTTTCATTTGAATGAAGAATAACCTTTACCATTTTGTTTTACTTTTGGTGCTCATTTTTACATTTGGAAAATAACGGACAAAACTTATTTTAACACTGTTTAAATTAACCTAAATAATCTGAGAAACCATTTATAATTACATTAGGTGTGGTCATGGCATGATCTAAGCAAATATAGCACATGTGTCATCTTTAAGCGAAGTGAAGCGAAGAGTGAAGTGAAAAAAATACATATATGTATTTCATGAGTAGAAATTATTTGCTATTTAGATACGACACTAATTGGCAACTGTTAAAATTTTGGAAAATGTACTTAAAAAATAAATAATTTTATATTAATGAAATAGTATATCTGATCTTTCTTTCATAATTGAGGACTGGACCTGAATAAAATTATATTTAAGAATTTTTTATATATCTAATTTGTTTTTCACAATTGAGGACCGTTTTAGCAAAACTTCGCCTGGAATTTCTTCGAGTAACAATTTACTTAAGACATTAGCTTAAAATGTATTTTTTTTGGAGAGGGTTTTTTTTCCGTGTCAAATCGCATTACGATCTTTGTTTTAAAATATTTCACCTTACAACCAAGCCAGTAGGTAACGTAATATGTATACAGTTTATAAACTTTTTTTATTTCAATAGCTCCTAATATATATGATTGAAATAAGGGATAAAGAACGAGTACAAGACTTTGATATGTTTTAAGCCGGTTTTTAGCGTGTTTTGGTGAGTTTTTTCAGGTTATCGATGCGTCTCGATTCTGGCTTTATTTTTTTTTAAAACATATTGCCATGTGGAGTGAATACTGTATTTTGAAAAAACGTTACAGCTTTTGTTAACACCTAATAGTTTAAAACATGGGTTGCTCCTGGTTGTCACTATGAGCTGTTTCGATGTATTTAAAATAAATAAATAAATATATAGGTGATAATTTATGATTAAATAAATAAAACTGTGCTATATTTATGATCCACAACGTTGTCTAGTGATTAGTGCTCTTATCTATACAAACATTTTTGACAGTTGAAATATTAATTTGAAATGATATTTTTAGCATACAATATTTCTTACCTCTTGGACTGATACTTGAAGCGCATGACTGAACATTTTTCCTACATGTAACAAAAGTTATTTAAATTTAGTTAAATATACTCATATGTTCATTGATTACCACCGTGGAGTACTACGTTTTTGGAAAAAATAATTTTTAGATGGAGTTATTTTATTTCTAACCTTCTGAATTTAAATATTCTTCGTTGTTTAGTTTTTAAGGAGGGCTATTTTCCCACGTATTTTATTCAAAAAGTTAGCGGTTGTTTAATTCACTTTGTATAAATTAGATATTGATATTTAAAAATGTTTTAAATTTATATTTTAGTTGACATACAGAAAAAACACTCATGTAAAAAGTAATTATAATAATATTATTATAAGTTATTCACGAAAGAAAAGAAAGGAGAGTTTTATTTTTCTAAAGATGTTCTAAATTTCTTTAGACTTCTTTCTTATACTTGTTTTTAATTCATTATACGCAATAAAATAAGTTTGAATTTCTCCGGTTTTATCCTTACCATTTCCCTATCCGCACTTAGCGGTGCATAAGGTGCTGAATTGGTACTCAAATTGCACCATTTTTGTCACATTTTTGTTACATGGGAGGAAAAATGTTTAGTTTTCAGTTGCCCGCCCAGAAACAATGAAATGTCGTAGAAAATGAGAACACAAGGCAATATTTAGAACGAATATTGATTTATTTATTCAATAAACTTTCATTACAAAAGTATATGCACATTGGTAGACTTGAAAAAAAACAAAATCAATTAATTCCGTACATGTGTATTGCAACGGGGGTGGAATGAAACGGATTAAACTGTTTGTAAAAAAATATAAAATAAAGAAATTAACCAATTTGCCGGGTCGTGGTCTCGAAGCTTACATCACGGACTTACGGATCAGAGATCCAAGGTTCGAACCCCACTTTACCACAACTTGATTCACATTTTTCTAATGTGAATTATTTACAACTAGTTGAAAATGGCTCACAAAAATTGAAATATTTGGATAAATTATAAGAACGCAAATATTTCTTTTTTTTATTATTAAAAAAAAAAACTTGCAATAAGATATCAACTATTATCAAATTCTCCCATACCTTTAATTACATCCAGCAACTCAGAACAGTAGATTTTACGTGCGATTGATTTTTGAAGCCAGTTCCCTATGCACCATTGGGTTCAGATAAGGAAATAATAGCGATGTTGCAATCACACACATTATTTACTCAAATATCATTGCGTTCTTGTGATTTACCCAAGTATTTATAGCATTTCAATTTCATAGTCATTTTAGCTATAAATAGGTAAACTAATTTTGACATTCGCAACACCGAGGCAAAATTTTTTGAGAAGGAATCATGAAAGTCTGGGCATTTACAGGGTTTATGACCTGCCGTTGGCTGGTTAAAATGGTGACCTTACACACTGTGCAACATTATTTATTTAGTCCGTGGTAGAAATAAATGATGAAATTGATTACTTCATACCCAGCCTTTGTCTACAATCATTTCTTCTTCTTCTAGAGCTTTGCCGGGTCCCCTCGACATTGGTGATCACTACAACGAAAGCATATGTATCTGTTCTGCGCTAATTTTAAATTACACAGCCAGGACGACTGCTAGACAGTCAAAATAAATAATACATCATTTAGAATTTAAACAGTCAAAATATTGTAATCAAATTTAAGTTGTAATGATTATTTAACCAAATAGGGCGCATTTCGATCATCTGTTTCATGAAGGTAAGGTGATCAGTTTTACGCTTCACATTTAAATAATGCAGTTTCAACAACCGTTAAAATAAATATTTTATGCCAACCCTGTCAGGAATCAAACTCAGGACCCAAGACAGGTAGGCAAAAGCGTCAACTACGAGGCGAACTTATCTCCACTTGTGTCACAATACATTGTAGTAGAGCGGGGTTCGAACCTCGGACAACAACCCTGTTAAATAAATATTAAATGCCGATTTGCTTAAAAAAATATTTCCAATAACTGGCGAGATATCGAGAGGTCGGGGGGACTTTCAAAGCACTTGTCCATACGTTCAAAGATGAAGAGAGTAGTTGTTAGGGTGGCGGCACAGCGGGGGTGAGTTCTGGTAGATGGGCGCTCGAGTGCAGGGGCAGGAAGTGGGTGTGGAATGGGGATCTGCTGTGGGCGTCGAGTAGCATAAGAAGGTTGTAATGTGCTAAACGGAGTGGGGCTGAAAACAGCCTTACAATAGGCGTTAGCGACATTGGAAAATTTCACTTATTTCACCTCCCGTCACGTAAAAAGACACGTTCGGTGACTCAGTCAAGGGCACATGTTAGTGACTCACTTCGGGAAGGCAAGACACATACATAGACTTGTGAATATTTTCTTGATGTGACTTTTTTCAAGTTATCATTGTTTCATTGGTCCACTGCATTGGTACTACAAATTCAGTGTATCAGCGATCATTATCAATACTTTGACTGCCAATCCATTGTCAATATACCCTGTTCCGAAACATTTAACCCTTAAATGCATCGTGATAGAAATTTCCATTATGCTAAATATTATGGTATAATTATTTGAAATTATAAACTGTGGAGTATTGATTAAGTCAGGTAATAATTTACAGATTTCATATATGGATTTAAGAGGTAAAAAAATAAAATCCATCTGTTTGTCAATGATTTATATCAGTTTTAATTTTCGTGTCATTTCTGGAGTTTTGAAAAATTTTATATTATTCAAATATGTCAGTTATTTATATTTTTTTCAAAACGATTTTTTTTTCTAAACAAGTTTATATTATATTCATTTTATACAAATTTATATCAATTTCAATAAAGTAATATGTAAATTTATAAGTAACGCAGCCTAAGTTGAGGCCATCACAGTACTAACACAAATGAAAAACTTGTATACAGAGTGTTACTTTTATGTATAAATTATATTTTATTCAATTATTGTGATTTACTTATATGTATATTTTATGTCCAACTTGTGGTGGTGGTTAGCGGGTTTGGCTGCGCGCATGAGGTAAACGTGAAATATTTATTCAGAGTGATTTTTCATAGCAATGGTATTCAGTATATAACAATATACTGAATTATTAATTTTTAAAACATAATGTGAAAAATGATTAAAAATTAACAGTGATGACTGTGACCCGGACGGTGCGTAGCAATGTGT